>NC_050572.1:15297533-15330033 GCF_013265735.2 Oncorhynchus mykiss
AGTACCTTGTTCAGAGGATTAAAGGGAGAGAGGTAAAATATACCTGATGTTGCAGTACCTTGTTCAGAGGATTAAAGGGAGAGAGGTAAAATATACCTGATGTTGCAGTACCTTGTTCAGAGGATTAAAGGGAGAGAGGTAAAATATACCTGATGTTGCAGTACCTTGTTCAGAGGACTAAAGGGAGAGAGGTAAAATATACCTGATGTTGCAGTACCTTGTTCAGAGGATTAAAGGGAGAGAGGTACAGTATACCTGATGTTGCAGTACCTTGTTCAGATGATTAAAGGGAGAGAGGTAAAATATACCTGATGTTGCAGTACCTTGTTCAGAGGATTAAAGGGAGAGAGGTAAAATATACCTGATGTTGCAGTACCTTCTTCAGAGGATTAAAGGGAGAGAGGTACAGTATACCTGATGTTGCAGTACCTTGTTCAGAGGATTAAAGGGAGAGAGGTACAGTATACCTGATGTTGCAGTACCTTGTTCAGAGGATTAAAGGGAGAGAGGTACAGTATACCTGATGTTGCAGTACCTTGTTCAGAGGACTAAAGGGAGATAGGTACAGTATACCTGATGTTGCAGTACCTTGTTCAGAGGATTAAAGGGAGATAGGTAAAATATACCTGATGTTGCAGTACCTTGTTCAGAGGATTAAAGGGAGAGAGGTACAGTATACCTGATGTTGCAGTACCTTGTTCAGAGGACTAAAGGGAGATAGGTACAGTATACCTGATGTTGCAGTACCTTGTTCAGAGGATTAAAGGGAGATAGGTAAAATATACCTGATGTTGCAGTACCTTGTTCAGAGGATTAAAGGGAGAGAGGTACAGTATACCTGATGTTGCAGTACCTTGTTCAGAGGACTAAAGGGAGATAGGTACAGTATACCTGATGTTGCAGTACCTTGTTCAGAGGACTAAAGGGAGAGAGGTAAAATATACCTGATGTTGCAGTACCTTGTTCAGAGGACTAAAGGGAGAGAGGTACAGTATACCTGATGTTGCAGTACCTTGTTCAGAGGATTAAAGGGAGAGAGGTACAGTATACCTGATGTTGCAGTACCTTGTTCAGAGGATTAAAGGGAGATAGGTAAAATATACCTGATGTTGCAGTACCTTGTTCAGAGGACTAAAGGGAGAGAGGTACAGTATACCTGATGTTGCAGTACCTTGTTCAGAGGATTAAAGGGAGAGAGGTACAGTATACCTGATGTTGCAGTATCTTGTTCAGAGGATTAAAGGGAGAGAGGTACAGTATACCTGATGTTGCAGTACCTTGTTCAGAGGATTAAAGGGAGAGAGGTAAAATATACCTGATGTTGCAGTACCTTGTTCAGAGGATTAAAGGGAGAGAGGTACAGTATACCTGATGTTGCAGTACCTTGTTCAGAGGATTAAAGGGAGAGAGGTAAAATATACCTGATGTTGCAGTACCTTGTTCAGAGGACTAAAGGGAGAGAGGTACAGTATACCTGATGTTGCAGTACCTTGTTCAGAGGATTAAAGGGAGAGAGGTACAGTATACCTGATGTTGCAGTACCTTGTTCAGAGGATTAAAGGGAGAGAGGTAAAATATACCTGATGTTGCAGTACCTTGTTCAGAGGATTAAAGGGAGAGAGGTACAGTATACCTGATGTTGCAGTACCTTGTTCAGAGGATTAAAGGGAGAGAGGTACAGTATACCTGATGTTGCAGTACCTTGTTCAGAGGACTAAAGGGAGAGAGGTAAAATATACCTGATGTTGCAGTACCTTGTTCAGAGGACTAAAGGGAGAGAGGTAAAATATACCTGATGTTGCAGTACCTTGTTCAGAGGATTAAAGGGAGAGAGGTACAGTATACCTGATGTTGCAGTACCTTGTTCAGAGGACTAAAGGGAGAGAGGTAAAATATACCTGATGTTGCAGTACCTTGTTCAGAGGACTAAAGGGAGAGAGGTACAGTATACCTGATGTTGCAGTACCTTGTTCAGAGGACTAAAGGGAGAGAGGTAAAATATACCTGATGTTGCAGTACCTTGTTCAGAGGACTAAAGGGAGAGAGGTACAGTATACCTGATGTTGCAGTACCTTGTTCAGAGGATTAAAGGGAGAGAGGTACAGTATACCTGATGTTGCAGTACCTTGTTCAGAGGATTAAAGGGAGAGAGGTACAGTATACCTGATGTTGCAGTACCTTGTTCAGAGGATTAAAGGGAGAGAGGTACAGTATACCTGATGTTGCAGTACCTTGTTCAGAGGATTAAAGGGAGAGAGGTACAGTATACCTGATGTTGCAGTACCTTGTTCAGAGGACTAAAGGGAGAGAGGTACAGTATACCTGATGTTGCAGTACCTTGTTGAGAGGATTAAAGGGAGAGAGGTACAGTATACCTGATGTTGCAGTACCTTGTTCAGAGGATTAAAGGGAGAGAGGTACAGTATACCTGATGTTGCAGTACCTTGTTCAGAGGATTAAAGGGAGAGAGGTACAGTATACCTGATGTTGCAGTACCTTGTTCAGAGGACTAAAGGGAGAGAGGTACAGTATACCTGATGTTGCAGTACCTTGTTCAGAGGACTAAAGGGAGAGAGGTACAGTATACCTGATGTTGCAGTACCTTGTTCAGAGGATTAAAGGGAGAGAGGTAAAATATACCTGATGTTGCAGTACCTTGTTCAGAGGACTAAAGGGAGAGAGGTACAGTATACCTGATGTTGCAGTACCTTGTTCAGAGGACTAAAGGGAGAGAGGTACAGTATACCTGATGTTGCAGTACCTTGTTCAGAGGATTAAAGGGAGAGAGGTAAAATATACCTGATGTTGCAGTACCTTGTTCAGAGGACTAAAGGGAGAGAGGTACAGTATACCTGATGTTGCAGTACCTTGTTCAGAGGATTAAAGGGAGAGAGGTACAGTATACCTGATGTTGCAGTACCTTGTTCAGAGGATTAAAGGGAGAGAGGTAAAATATACCTGATGTTGCAGTACCTTGTTCAGAGGATTAAAGGGAGAGAGGTACAGTATACCTGATGTTGCAGTACCTTGTTCAGAGGATTAAAGGGAGAGAGGTAAAATATACCTGATGTTGCAGTACCTTGTTCAGAGGATTAAAGGGAGAGAGGTACAGTATACCTGATGTTGCAGTACCTTGTTCAGAGGATTAAAGGGAGAGAGGTACAGTATACCTGATGTTGCAGTACCTTGTTCAGAGGACTAAAGGGAGAGAGGTACAGTATACCTGATGTTGCAGTACCTTGTTCAGAGGATTAAAGGGAGAGAGGTACAGTATACCTGATGTTGCAGTACCTTGTTCAGAGGATTAAAGGGAGATAGGTAAAATATACCTGATGTTGCAGTACCTTGTTCAGAGGACTAAAGGGAGAGAGGTACAGTATACCTGATGTTGCAGTACCTTGTTCAGAGGATTAAAGGGAGAGAGGTACAGTATACCTGATGTTGCAGTATCTTGTTCAGAGGATTAAAGGGAGAGAGGTACAGTATACCTGATGTTGCAGTACCTTGTTCAGAGGATTAAAGGGAGAGAGGTAAAATATACCTGATGTTGCAGTACCTTGTTCAGAGGATTAAAGGGAGAGAGGTACAGTATACCTGATGTTGCAGTACCTTGTTCAGAGGATTAAAGGGAGAGAGGTAAAATATACCTGATGTTGCAGTACCTTGTTCAGAGGACTAAAGGGAGAGAGGTACAGTATACCTGATGTTGCAGTACCTTGTTCAGAGGATTAAAGGGAGAGAGGTACAGTATACCTGATGTTGCAGTACCTTGTTCAGAGGATTAAAGGGAGAGAGGTAAAATATACCTGATGTTGCAGTACCTTGTTCAGAGGATTAAAGGGAGAGAGGTACAGTATACCTGATGTTGCAGTACCTTGTTCAGAGGATTAAAGGGAGAGAGGTACAGTATACCTGATGTTGCAGTACCTTGTTCAGAGGACTAAAGGGAGAGAGGTAAAATATACCTGATGTTGCAGTACCTTGTTCAGAGGACTAAAGGGAGAGAGGTAAAATATACCTGATGTTGCAGTACCTTGTTCAGAGGATTAAAGGGAGAGAGGTACAGTATACCTGATGTTGCAGTACCTTGTTCAGAGGACTAAAGGGAGAGAGGTAAAATATACCTGATGTTGCAGTACCTTGTTCAGAGGACTAAAGGGAGAGAGGTACAGTATACCTGATGTTGCAGTACCTTGTTCAGAGGACTAAAGGGAGAGAGGTAAAATATACCTGATGTTGCAGTACCTTGTTCAGAGGACTAAAGGGAGAGAGGTACAGTATACCTGATGTTGCAGTACCTTGTTCAGAGGATTAAAGGGAGAGAGGTACAGTATACCTGATGTTGCAGTACCTTGTTCAGAGGATTAAAGGGAGAGAGGTACAGTATACCTGATGTTGCAGTACCTTGTTCAGAGGATTAAAGGGAGAGAGGTACAGTATACCTGATGTTGCAGTACCTTGTTCAGAGGATTAAAGGGAGAGAGGTACAGTATACCTGATGTTGCAGTACCTTGTTCAGAGGACTAAAGGGAGAGAGGTACAGTATACCTGATGTTGCAGTACCTTGTTCAGAGGATTAAAGGGAGAGAGGTACAGTATACCTGATGTTGCAGTACCTTGTTCAGAGGATTAAAGGGAGAGAGGTACAGTATACCTGATGTTGCAGTACCTTGTTCAGAGGATTAAAGGGAGAGAGGTACAGTATACCTGATGTTGCAGTACCTTGTTCAGAGGACTAAAGGGAGAGAGGTACAGTATACCTGATGTTGCAGTACCTTGTTCAGAGGACTAAAGGGAGAGAGGTACAGTATACCTGATGTTGCAGTACCTTGTTCAGAGGATTAAAGGGAGAGAGGTAAAATATACCTGATGTTGCAGTACCTTGTTCAGAGGACTAAAGGGAGAGAGGTACAGTATACCTGATGTTGCAGTACCTTGTTCAGAGGATTAAAGGGAGAGAGGTACAGTATACCTGATGTTGCAGTACCTTGTTCAGAGGATTAAAGGGAGAGAGGTAAAATATACCTGATGTTGCAGTACCTTGTTCAGAGGATTAAAGGGAGAGAGGTACAGTATACCTGATGTTGCAGTACCTTGTTCAGAGGATTAAAGGGAGAGAGGTAAAATATACCTGATGTTGCAGTACCTTGTTCAGAGGATTAAAGGGAGAGAGGTACAGTATACCTGATGTTGCAGTACCTTGTTCAGAGGATTAAAGGGAGAGAGGTACAGTATACCTGATGTTGCAGTACCTTGTTCAGAGGACTAAAGGGAGAGAGGTACAGTATACCTGATGTTGCAGTACCTTGTTCAGAGGATTAAAGGGAGAGAGGTAAAATATACCTGATGTTGCAGTACCTTGTTCAGAGGATTAAAGGGAGAGAGGTACAGTATACCTGATGTTGCAGTACCTTGTTCAGAGGACTAAAGGGAGAGAGGTACAGTATACCTGATGTTGCAGTACCTTGTTCAGAGGACTAAAGGGAGAGAGGTAAAATATACCTGATGTTGCAGTACCTTGTTCAGAGGACTAAAGGGAGAGAGGTACAGTATACCTGATGTTGCAGTACCTTGTTCAGAGGATTAAAGGGAGAGAGGTAAAATATACCTGATGTTGCAGTACCTTGTTCAGAGGATTAAAGGGAGAGAGGTACAGTATACCTGATGTTGCAGTACCTTGTTCAGAGGACTAAAGGGAGAGAGGTACAGTATACCTGATGTTGCAGTACCTTGTTCAGAGGACTAAAGGGAGAGAGGTAAAATATACCTGATGTTGCAGTACCTTGTTCAGAGGACTAAAGGGAGAGAGGTACAGTATACCTGATGTTGCAGTACCTTGTTCAGAGGATTAAAGGGAGAGAGGTACAGTATACCTGATGTTGCAGTACCTTGTTCAGAGGATTAAAGGGAGAGAGGTACAGTATACCTGATGTTGCAGTACCTTGTTCAGAGGATTAAAGGGAGAGAGGTACAGTATACCTGATGTTGCAGTACCTTGTTCAGAGGATTAAAGGGAGAGAGGTACAGTATACCTGATGTTGCAGTACCTTGTTCAGAGGACTAAAGGGAGAGAGGTACAGTATACCTGATGTTGCAGTACCTTGTTCAGAGGATTAAAGGGAGAGAGGTACAGTATACCTGATGTTGCAGTACCTTGTTCAGAGGATTAAAGGGAGAGAGGTACAGTATACCTGATGTTGCAGTACCTTGTTCAGAGGATTAAAGGGAGAGAGGTACAGTATACCTGATGTTGCAGTACCTTGTTCAGAGGACTAAAGGGAGAGAGGTACAGTATACCTGATGTTGCAGTACCTTGTTCAGAGGACTAAAGGGAGAGAGGTACAGTATACCTGATGTTGCAGTACCTTGTTCAGAGGATTAAAGGGAGAGAGGTAAAATATACCTGATGTTGCAGTACCTTGTTCAGAGGACTAAAGGGAGAGAGGTACAGTATACCTGATGTTGCAGTACCTTGTTCAGAGGATTAAAGGGAGAGAGGTACAGTATACCTGATGTTGCAGTACCTTGTTCAGAGGATTAAAGGGAGAGAGGTAAAATATACCTGATGTTGCAGTACCTTGTTCAGAGGATTAAAGGGAGAGAGGTACAGTATACCTGATGTTGCAGTACCTTGTTCAGAGGATTAAAGGGAGAGAGGTAAAATATACCTGATGTTGCAGTACCTTGTTCAGAGGATTAAAGGGAGAGAGGTACAGTATACCTGATGTTGCAGTACCTTGTTCAGAGGATTAAAGGGAGAGAGGTAAAATATACCTGATGTTGCAGTACCTTGTTCAGAGGACTAAAGGGAGAGAGGTAAAATATACCTGATGTTGCAGTACCTTGTTCAGAGGATTAAAGGGAGAGAGGTACAGTATACCTGATGTTGCAGTACCTTGTTCAGAGGATTAAAGGGAGAGAGGTAAAATATACCTGATGTTGCAGTACCTTGTTCAGAGGACTAAAGGGAGAGAGGTAAAATATACCTGATGTTGCAGTACCTTGTTCAGAGGATTAAAGGGAGAGAGGTACAGTATACCTGATGTTGCAGTACCTTGTTCAGAGGACTAAAGGGAGAGAGGTAAAATATACCTGATGTTGCAGTACCTTGTTCAGAGGATTAAAGGGAGAGAGGTACAGTATACCTGATGTTGCAGTACCTTGTTCAGAGGACTAAAGGGAGAGAGGTACAGTATACCTGATTTTGCAGTACCTTGTTCAGAGGACTAAAGGGAGATAGGTAAAATATACCTGATGTTGCAGTACCTTGTTCAGAGGATTAAAGGGAGATAGGTACAGTATACCTGATGTTGCAGTACCTTGTTCAGAGGATTAAAGGGAGATAGGTACAGTATACCTGATGTTGCAGTACCTTGTTCAGAGGATTAAAGGGAGATAGGTACAGTATACCTGATGTTGCAGTACCTTGTTCAGAGGATTAAAGGGAGAGAGGTAAAATATACCTGATGTTGCAGTACCTTGTTCAGAGGACTAAAGGGAGAGAGGTACAGTATACCTGCTGCTGCAGTTTGTAACTCCACAGATTCCCCTGTTCTGATCCACCTAGCAGAGAGGCAGAGAGACAGAGAGACAGAGGGACATGACATTGTTTTGTGCGTGTGTGTGGGGATCACCTTTTAATACACAGCAGACTGCTTGTTTCTATTCTTCTCTCTAGGAGAAAACAGGTCCCTGAGCTCTGGTGTCAGATCGATTTGACCTGACCTCTGTCCTACTCTCTTAGGAGTAGGCTTTCCTTTGCAAAATAAATAATTGCAACATACATTGACTACAAAACATTAAGAACACCTGCTCTTTCTGTGACATAGACTGACCAGGTGAATCCAGGTGATCTAGCTATGATCCCTTATTGATGTCACTTGTTAAATCCACTTCAATCAGTGTAGACGAAGGGGAGCAGACAGGTTAAAGAAGGATTTTTAAGCCTTGAGACAATTGAGATATGGATTGTGTATGTGTGCCATTCAGAGGGTGAATGGGCAAGACAAATATTTAAGTGCCTTTGAACGGGGTACGGTAGTAGGTGGAGTATGGTAGTAGGTGGAGTATGGTAGTAGGTGGAGTATGGTAGAAGGTGGAGTATGGTAGAAGGTGGAGTATGGTAGAAGGTGGAGTATGGTAGTAGGTGGAGTATGGTAGTAGGTGGAGTATGGTAGTAGGTGGAGTATGGTAGAAGGTGGAGTATGGTAGAAGGTGGAGTATGGTAGTAGGTGGAGTATGGTAGAAGGTGGAGTATGGTAGTAGGTGGAGTATGGTAGTAGGTGGAGTATGGTAGTAGGTGGAGTATGGTAGTAGGTGGAGTATGGTAGAAGGTGGAGTATGGTAGTAGGTGGAGTATGGTAGTAGGTGGAGTATGGTAGTAGGTGGAGTATGGTAGTAGGTGGAGTATGGTAGAAGGTGGAGTATGGTAGTAGGTGGAGTATGGTAGAAGGTGGAGTATGGTAGAAGGTGGAGTATGGTAGTAGGTGGAGTATGGTAGTAGGTGGAGTATGGTAGAAGGTGGAGTATGGTAGTAGGTGGAGTATGGTAGAAGGTGGAGTATGGTAGAAGGTGGAGTATGGTAGTAGGTGGAGTATGGTAGAAGGTGGAGTATGGTAGTAGGTGGAGTATGGTAGTAGGTGGAGTATGATAGAAGGTGGAGTATGGTAGTAGGTGGAGTATGGTAGTAGGTGGAGTATGGTAGTAGGTGGAGTATGGTAGAAGGTGGAGTATGGTAGAAGGTGGAGTATGGTAGAAGGTGGAGTATGGTAGTAGGTGGAGTATGATAGAAGGTGGAGTATGGTGGAAGGTGGAGTATGGTAGTAGGTGGAGTATGGTAGTAGGTGGAGTATGGTAGTAGGTGGAGTATGGTAGAAGGTGGAGTATGGTAGAAGGTGGAGTATGGTAGAAGGTGGAGTATGGTAGTAGGTGGAGTATGGTAGTAGGTGGAGTATGGTAGAAGGTGGAGTATGGTAGAAGGTGGAGTATGGTAGTAGGTGGAGTATGGTAGTAGGTGGAGTATGGTAGTAGGTGGAGTATGGTAGAAGGTGGAGTATGGTAGAAGGTGGAGTATGGTAGTAGGTGGAGTATGGTAGTAGGTGGAGTATGGTAGTAGGTGGAGTATGGTAGAAGGTGGAGTATGGTAGAAGGTGGAGTATGGTAGTAGGTGGAGTATGATAGAAGGTGGAGTATGGTAGTAGGTGGAGTATGGAAGTAGGTGGAGTATGGAAGAAGGTGTTCCTAATGTTTGGTATACTCAGTGTATAACATCACATTAAGGTGTAGGACATTCACTGTATTACAGGGAACAATAACAGGTCTATTTTGTTCCAGAGAAGTAGGTAATTGTTCCCTCTTTGGCGCAGACATTAGCCTAACGTTAGCTAGCTATCAAGCTAGACAGGTTTCCTTAGCAGCTTGTACACAAACCACAGCCCTTACAGCTAGGACCACGGATTGTCCCGGAGTGTGACTGTTTGAATCCCTGCTGTTTGTTGCTGTTTCCATCTGCACTGTGACCTGCCCTGTGACCTGCCATGTCTGGAACTGCAAGGAGTAACAATGTAGCCTACTTGGCTACCAGCCTGTGGGAGTACCATTGAGGACAGTGGGGTATCTTTATCACAGGTGAAGGATCTTTTAAATTAAGAAAAATAGTTCTACAAGCAGTTGTTACAACAAGAAAACAGCTTTAAGTGTTGTGTCCAAATACTGGTGGAGTCAACTAATAAAATAATGGACAATCTGACCAGAGAAGTCCTGGACCTGAAGAAGAGTTTGCAGTTCTGCCAGGGTCACCTCGGTGAGTTTAAACAGGAGAACAGCAAGATGACAGCAATCAAAGTCAATGAGAGAGGACATCAGTTCTGTATGTGAATCCATGATAACAATGACGGAGAAATCAGATTATCTTGAGGAACAATCAAAGCAGAAAAACATTGTTGTGGACGGAATTGCAGAATCTCCACATGAGCCCTGGACAGAGTCTAAGGACAAAGTGAGGGAAATGATCACTGAGAAACTGAAGATGGAGCACAGGAGAATTGAGGTGGAGTACGCCCACAGCACTGTAAAACCCACCACTGGACTAGGTGATAGGTCCAGGTCGATAATGGTCAAGTTCCTGAGGTTCAAGGACAAAATAGCTGTTCAGGAAAGAGCCAAGAGATTTAGAGGAACAAACAGCTTCCTTAACCAGGACTATTCTGAAGCTGTGCACCAGAAAAGGAAAGAACCTATCCCAACCATGAAATCTGCTGGTGTGCTTGGGGACATTGGTTACATATGCTATGACAGGCTCATTGTACACCCTCCCTCCCAAAAGCCTGGAAGGGATGACAGAGCCAAGCCTGTGGGTTCGTAGCTTTAACCCCACAGCACACACACACTTACACACACCAACTGATTGATGGACTGCTGAATAATGTTTTTGTTGTTGTTGTTTTTTTCTTTGTTTGCTCTTTTTCTTGTTATGTCTATCTCTGACCAGCTACCCAGGAAAGGGCTACAAATAGCCCATATAAATATATGTAGCCTTAGAAACAAGGTTCATTAATAACTTGCTAACATCAGGTAACATTCATATATTAGCCTGAGCCTGAGATTTCTGAGATTCACTGACAGTACCAGGCAAACGTTTGGACACACCTACTCATTCCAGGGTTTTTCTTTATTTTTACTATACATTCTACATTGTTTGAGCCAATCAGTGGTGTTGTGACAAGGTAGGGGTGGTATACAGAAGACAGCCCTATTTGGTAAAAGACCAAGTCCATATTATGGCAAGAACAGCTCAAATAACCAAAGAGTCCAACATTACTTTAAGACATTAAAGTCAGTCAATCCGGTAAATTTATAGAACTGAAGGTTTCTTCAAGGGCAGTCGCAAAAACCATCAAGCGCTACGATGAAACTGGCTCTCGCGAGGAGCGCCACAGGAAAGGAAGACCCAGAGTTACCAGGAGACTGCATGAATCAGGCCTTTATGGTCGAATTGCTGCAAAGAAACCACTACTAAAGGACACCAATAATAAGAAGAGACTTGCTTGGGCCAAGAAACACAAGCAATGGACATTAGACCGGTGAAAATATGTCCTTTGGTCTGAGTCCCAATTTGAGATGTTTGGTTACAACAGCAGTGTCATTTGTGAGACGCAGAGTAGGTTAACGGATGATCTCTGCATGTGTTGTTCCCACCGTGAAGCATGGAGGAGGAGGTGTGATGGTGTGGGGGTGCTTTGCTGGTGACACTGATTTATTTTTCAAGGCACACTTAACTAGCATGGCTACCACAGCATTCTGCAGTGATACACCATCCCATCTGGTTTGCGCTCCATGCTGTGTAAGGGCTATTTGACCAAGAAGGAGAGTGATGTAGTGCTGCATCAGATGAACTAGCCTCCACAATCACCCGACCTCAACCCAATTGAGATGGTTTGGGATGATTGGACTGCAGAGTGAAGGAAAAGTGCTCAGCATATGTGGGAACTCCTTCAACCTGGTTGAGAGAATGCCAAGAGTGTGCAAAGCTGTCATCAAGACAAAGGGTTGCTACATTGAAGAATCTAAAATCTCAAATATATTTGGATTTCATTAACACTTTTTTGGTTACTACATCATTCCATGTGTGTTATTTCACACATGTTTTATTCTACAGTGTAGAAAATAGTAAAAATATAGAAAGACCCTTGAATGAGTAGGTGTCCAAACTTTTGACTGGTACTATAGATAATTCCTTTGATGATACAGCAGTAGCAATACAAGGAAATAACATCTAAAGAAGTTACAGGAATGCCTATGGTGTAGGTGTTGTTGTATATTTTCAGAACTTTTTCTCTGTAATGTTTCGAGAATATCTCATGTCAAGTGTTATTGAAGGGTTGTGGTTGCAGGTTCACTCGCCTTATCTAAAGCCTATTATTTTAGGGTGTTGCTATTGGCCACCAAGTGCTAACAGTCAGTATCTAGATAATGTGTGTGAAATCCTTGATATTGCACAGTATGTGATGTAAACAGAGAGGTCTACTTCCTTAGGGACCTGAATATTGACTGGTTTTCATCAATCTATCTGCTCAAGAGGAAGCTTCTCACTGTAACCGGTGCTTGTAATCTGGTTCAGGTTATTAATCAACCTACCAGGGTGTTTACAAACACTACAGGAACTATATACTCCACATGTATTGATCACATTTTTACTAATACTGTAGAACTTTGTTATGAATCTGGATCTGTACCCATTGATGCAGTGATCAGAATATAGCAGCTATATCCAGGAAAGCCAAGGTTCCAAAAGCTGGGCCTAAAATAGTATATAAGAGATCATTCAAAATATTTAGCTGTGTCTCATGTGGATGTTGTTAAGAAATATTTGTTGGTCTGATGTGATTAATAAGGAGCATCCAGACACTGCACTTGTATTGTTGAAAGAGATGGGGTGAAAGGAGTGGCTAATAAGTCTGGCTACACATTTGACAGGCTGACTTACAGCAAATTGAAAAATAATGTGACTAAACTCAACAAAAAGAAGAAGAGACTGTATTATGAAGCCAATATCAATTATATTAAGCTCTGGTCACCAAACTTTTCTGGGTCAAGATCCCCTTTGCAGTCAAAAAGCTAACCGAGATCTACCGCTCAGAATTTCTTTAAAAATGTATCATTAACCTAATAAAAACAATTCTGTAGGAATGAGGTTTGTGCAGTATATTGAAAATATGCATGGCCTGCCTATATTGTTCTTCTCAGACAATATCATATTTCAAAACTCAAGCGTTGATAACAAAATAGATCAGTTGGTGTAGCATTTGCGAGGCACAAGTGAGCATAAATTGAAATAATTAGAAATCTGATGGTCATAGTGTGTTCAAGACAACTGGGAACTCTGGGGGGGAAAGAGTTTGACGTCAGTGATCTTCAGGTCTGAAAGTCCGAGCTCTAGAAAGATGCTTGGAATTCCGAATTGGAAGACTGTTCAAAAATGTTTTTCCCAGTCAGATCTCGTTTTTTCCCCGAGTACCCAGTTGTCTTGAACGCATTAAACTCGGAAGTCTGAGATTTCCGAGTTCCAAGTTCCCAGATGTTTTGAACACGGGATTAGTGTCAGCAGAGGGAGGGAGAGAGCAGGTTCCTCTGGTGAGACTGACCAGAGAGAGGGGACACCGTTTTCTACCTGATGGTGAAACTCGAGATGAACCGCATCTGTCTCACACACAAATTCATGTCGTTCCTATGACCAGAGAAAGTGAAATATTCCTTGATATTAAAGTAGACATGATGTGCTGTTAATAATAGGCCCACTTGCCTACTCATTCATTGTTAATAATGGGCTTACTTGCCTACTCATTCATTGCAGCTGCAGGGAAAACACTTTTTATAAACACTTTTTATGTTTTGTAAAAGTGTTGACTAAACAGTGTTGACAGTGCTGAATAAAAACGTAGGCATAAACTCACTCACAAAAACAGCAGCTCTTTGCTGTATTCTTTGACAGTCTCTGGACGTGGTTTTAAATATTATGAAATCTCACATAGGCTAGTATCAATCCTTGCTGTGGCCGGGGTCGTGGAAGCTGTAGGCAAGGTGATTTGAGCTATCCAATTCACCAGCACAGTAGGCACACTCGATTTAGCCACAGATCTCCCAGTCCACCAGGTATGCAAAGTTAGTCTTTTCAGACTTTTCAGACTAATTACATGGTGCGCAGGGCTTCTGAATCAAGTGCACCTACCGCCTTTATCATTGTCGTTTCTACAGAAATGTTTGGTGATGAACTAGGAATGCCTTGAACCCCCTATCTCCCACAGAAACTATCCCCCTGGCACTCTAGTATGGGAGGACTGAAACCTCTTTGTTCCAGAGACTCTTGCCAGCAAAACGTTTTTCTCCAAGAGAATGAACTTTGGAACAATATTCATAACATAGGAATGTTAAGAATGGTCCATGGGGATCTAAAGAATAATCGTGTCATATTTTTTATTATTTTGTGATGTCATTAAGGATAGCATAATGAAGTAACTGTAACTCTGAAAGTGTACGCATTCTATGTATCACCTTTACATTTAAATGTTGTATGAAATGTATGATTAAATATGAGAATACTTTTGTGAAGATAGCAATGTGATTTGAGCCTTCTAAATGAGACAATTATTGTTCATATAAACTTGTGCCTAGTCAGTAAACACGCCCAAGTGAGCACAGACATTGAACCTGAATAATCAACCTTGAGACCACTACGAGACCAAGCAGACGGAATGTGTAAGCAGGGATGTCACAAATGGTTAAAACTACAAGACCAGACAGCGTGGAGCGGTGGCTACACGTTACAAAATGGTTAGAAACTCTGAAACTCTCAACACGAGTGAAGACTGAGCGGTGGTTCATATGCAAAGTAATACTATTCCTTTGAGCATAGGTTCCAAATGTATCCAAGTGTTGTCTCTCCTCTTTCTCCCTGTGTAATAAGCCATCAATCTTGTCAGTCCACTAGGGACTTTTATCTCATGTAAGTGTGTAGGTGTATCCTGTGTTATTATTTAGTTAATAAATAAATGATTAAATCAATTTGTGTAGTACTGAATATTCAGAAGGGCTAGGGTTCTTGCGGATCCAACAATTATGCGACATTCAGAATGAGACTGATGAGGTAATGATTAATAAGTGACTGTTATTGATGTAAGATATATCTATATAGCTTTAGAGTTTAAGTTGGGAGATAGTAACTAGTTAAACAACTTTCCCCCGTTGCCCAAAATTTCTAATGAGTTAATTGTTACATGATTAATTTAACTGAGTAACAATTAAACATAGTTAGTTTGATTTGATTCAATCGCGATGACCAGTTGGTGACCACTGATATCAAGAATGATAGAAAACTTTGGAGTACTTTAATAAAAAATATGGGCAGAAAACAAATTCAACTCAATATTTTATCGAATCAGATGGCTTATTCAACACAAAACCATTTGATGTTGCCAATTATTTTAATGATAACCTCATTTGCAAAGTGGGCAAACATAGGCATAGGCAGTTTTTCTTTTATTTAACTAGGCAACTCAGTTAAGAACAAATTCTTATTTTCAATGACAGCCTAGGAACAGGAGCAGAACAACTGCTTTGTACCTTGTCAGCTTGGGGATTTGAACTTGCAACCTTCTGGTTACTAGTCCAAGACTCTAACCACTAGGCTACCCTGCCGCCCCATTCTGCTACCCAAGACTGATAAAGTGGCCTTTACTGGTTCTAACAGCTGACCTATCATCTTGCTGCCAGCTCTTAGCAAACTGTTGTAAAAAATAGTGTTTGACCAAACACAATGCTATTTCTCTGTAAACAAATGAACAAGACTTTCCGCATGCTTACAGAGAAGGGTACGCACGATGTACTGCACAAGATGTACTGCACAAGATGTACTGCTCAAGATGTACTGTATGATACAAATTACTGATGATTGGTTGAAATAAATTAAGAAGAAAAATATTGTGAAAGCTGTACTGTTAGATTTCAGTGCAGTCTTTGATATTATTGACCATAACCTATTGTTGAAAAAACTTACAGTACCAGTCCAAGATTTTGACACACTTACTCTTTCAAGGGTTTTTCTTTATTTTTACTATTTTCTACATTATTGAATAATGGTGAAGACATCAACACTATGAAATTACATATATGGAATCATGTAGTAACCAAAAACGGTGTTAAACAAATCAAAATATATTTTATATTTGAGATTCTTCAAAGTAGTCACCCTTTGCCTTGATGACATCTTTGCACACTCTTGGCATTCTCTCAGCCAGCTTCATGAGAAATGGTTTTCCAACAGTCTTGAAGGAGTTCCCACATATGCTGAGCACTTGTTGGCTGCTTTTCCTTCACTCTGTGGTCCAACTAATCCCAAAGCATCTCAATTGGGCTGAGGTGATTGTAGAGGCTGATCTGATACAGCACTCCATCGTTCTGGTCTCCATCCATCCTTCTGGTCAAATCACCCTTACACAGCCTGCAGGTGTAAAGGTCCAGAAGGTGATTGTCCTGTTGAAAACAAATGATAGTTCCTCCAAGTGCAAACCAGGTGGGATGGCGTATCGCTGCAGAAGGCTGTGATAGCCAAGCTGGTTAAGTGTGCCTAGAATTTAAAATATATCACTGACAGTGTCACCAGCAAAGCATCCGCCCACCATCACCACTCGACCATTCATCTTTTCATACTGTTTCAGTTCAGCAATATTCTTGGGATGTCTGATGTGAACTGCTCTCTTGAGGTCATGCCACAGCATCTCAACCGGGTTGAGGTCAGGACTCTGACTGGGCCACTCCAGAAAGCGTATTTTCTTCTGTTGAATTCATTCTGTTGTTGATTTACTTCTATGTTTTGGGTTGTTGTCCTGTTGCATCACCCAACTTCTGTTGATCTTCAATTGGCGGAGAGATAGCCTAACATTCTCCCGCAAAATGTCTTGATAAACTTGGGAATTCATTTTTCCATCGATGATAGCAAGCTGTCCAGGCCCTGAGGCAGCAAAGCAGCCCCAAACCATGATGCCTCCTCCACCATACTTTACAGTTAGGATGAGGTTTTGATGTTGGTGTGCTGTGCCTTTTTTTCTCCACACATAGTGTTGTGTGTTCCTTCTAAACAACTCAACTGTTGATTCATCTGTCCTATTTTGCCAGTAGCGCTGTGGAACATCCAGGTGCACTTTTGCAAACTTTAGACGTGCAGCAATGTTTTTTTGGACAGCAGTGGCTTCTTCCGTGGTGTCTGTTACATTCCCCAGTTTCTGTGTTGTAGTTTGGGTATTTGCATGTGTGTATTTCAGGAAATGGCTTCCTGAAATCCCTCAAGCAGCTGATTGGTCGACTCCATGGCTAATTGTAGCTGACCCCGCCCCCTCGTCAAGCTGCAGCTGTTTCCAATTACCCATTCCTTCTTAAGCTATATAAAAGCCAGTGTTCTGTTCAGAAGAGAGATCATTGCTGGGAGGTCATTGAAGAAAGATGATGGCTGAGAGAGGAGGCTGAGAGAGGAGGCTGATGGCTGAGAGAGGAGGCTGATG
Source organism: Oncorhynchus mykiss (assembly GCF_013265735.2). Taxonomy (NCBI): domain Eukaryota; kingdom Metazoa; phylum Chordata; class Actinopteri; order Salmoniformes; family Salmonidae; genus Oncorhynchus; species Oncorhynchus mykiss. Next base: position 15,314,585 of record NC_050572.1, read on the forward strand.
GCTGAGAGAGGAGGCTGATGGCTGAGAGAGGAGGCTGATGGCTGCGAGAGGAGGCTGATGGCTGAGAGAGGAGGCTGATGGCTATAGCAAATGTTTGTTGTTTCTCAGGCAGTTGGTATGTACTATGTTAGTTGTAGATGGGAGCAGCTTTGGTATGTTCTGTGTGAGTTTGTTGCTCAGTCAGAGCCTATTTGATGATGTTTCTCAGTGTGTTTGTGAAATTGTTAATTTTCTGTTTCATTTGTTCCCAGGGGGTAAGGGGAAGGCACCTAGGGAGTGCTTAGGCAAGAGGCCCGTGGGCATACATATACCCAGAGTATATTCACTGTCTAGGCACACTAGGTAAGACCTGGGCGGACCACCCCCTGTATTTTGGTTAGGGCACCAGGTGGTGCTAAATTAGGTAATTAGTGGTTCGGCAGGTAAGATAGAAGGGGCTTTGATATTTACTTTCTTTGCTTTGTTTCTGTCCAGCCTCTTTTCCCCATATTACTGTGAAGGAGTAAATTCCTAGTAAATGTTAAATTATCTGCCTTTTGTCATCCTTACTCACCTACAGTCCATACCTCTTTCGCTTCACGGAGAGTTGAGTTGTAGCAAGAGTTTAGCATGTTCCAGAGATTTCTAGAAGTCTTTAGTTGACACTCGGATTCTTAACCTCATTGAGCGTGCTGTGCCCTTGCAGTCATCTTTGCAGAACGGCCACTCCTAGAGAGAGACGCAACAGTGCTGAACTTTCTCCATTTATAGACAATTTGTCTTAAAGTGGACTGATGAACATCAAGGCTTTTAGATACTTTTGTAACCCTTTCCAGCTTTATGCAAGTCAACAAGTATAAGGGCACAAGGTGAGACCCAGATGCAGACACAGGATGCAGATGGTTTGAGTCTTTGATATGTATTAATAATCCAAAATGGGTAGGCAAGAGAAAGTCATGGACAGGCAGAAGGTCAAAAGCAGTTCAGAGTCCAGGACGTCTAGTGTGGCAGGAAGGCTCGGGGTCAGGGCAGGCAGAATGGTCGGGCAGGCAAGGGTCAAAACCGGGAGGACTAGCAAAAGAGAATAGAAAAGGCAGGCGCAGAGAACCACGCTGGTTGACTTGGAACATACAAGACGAACTGGCACAGACAGGAAACAGGTTTAAATACCCGGGGGAGATGGGTGACACCTGGAGGGGGTGGAGATGAGCACAAGGACAGGTGAAACAGATCAGGGTGTGTCGTGGAGGATCGTTACAAAATATAACACTTACAAGAACTTGTGAATTCAATATAGGCTCTTAATACAAACATATCAGAAGCCTAGATGGTCTGCGGAACCCCCTTCCCAGAGCTCTGGCTCTGTATTTATACACACAACATATGAATCCATCCCACATGTAAATGTGGTAACCTCCCTTAGTCCATCCGCCACCAATATCTTTCAATCTGTCTATCCTGCTTGTTCACGCCCATATCTGCCTTGGTTAAGTTTATAATGGTGGCAGGACGACCTATCCCAAAAATAATATATGCCCTTCTGTTTAGCTCGGTGTGAATAGAGACTGGTGTTTCTTAATCATTTTATAATTAAATCCCACCTGTTCCAACAATTTCTAGTGAAGTTGATCAGTCTTCATGGGAAATTCTTAGGGTTCAGGGCATTTGACACCATTAAAATGTTTCCACTCCCTTTTGTTTTAGAAACAACTTAAATACATTTTCAAAAACATTTCCATCCTTCTGCATACCCAATTTGAAACTGAATTGAAAAAACCCCTTCCAAAATAAATCTACTATTGCATATTCATTCACGGTATGAGGTGTGTACCATAGGTCAAGAACACACAGGAACTGGCCTCACTTATCTGGAACTCCAGTTATAGCCGTATCCAGATACTTTTAAAGTGGCCAAATATCTCTAACTGCTTTCCTCAGTACCGCAGTCTCCAATGACATTTTGACCAGAGAAAATGAAACCCCCTTTTTTTCTGGACAAGAAATTTACATTTCGTTAATATTCACAGCAGGGTAGCCTAGTGAGCGGCAGGGTAGCCTAGTGGTTAGAGTGTTGGACTAGTAACTGGAAGGTTGCAAGTTCAACCCCCCGAGCTGACAAGGTACAAATCTGTCATTCTGCCCCTGAACAGGCAGTTTTGTTACACTCAAGAGTCAATAATAGAGCATTGTGATGGGCTGTTAGCAAAGATGGGAAAAGTTTGAGGGGGGCTTGACTTGTAAACAGTGTAGTCATTAATTGTTCTGTATGAGCACCTACAGTTGTACTGTTGAGTAGACAAGCACTGCCAACAATGGAGGGAATAGGCTAGAAGAGTATACTAACAGCCCCTTTCCCCATGCCAAAGAACTGACTGCAAGGGTGGGAAAAGTTTGAGGAGCACTTGTCTTGTAGACAGTTTAGTGTATTGGTGATTTAGTTTTTGTTTTCATAAGATGGCATTGTGCTTTTTTAAATACCTTTTGGCTGTCCTGGCTTGTTTCACAGTCAGATGATGTGGAGCTGCGGCTTGTTCCAGGCTGAAAGCTTCCATCCAATGGGTCTACAGGCTCTGTACGACTAACATTCACACACAATACCCTCCCCCAACAATCACAAGTCAGTCACCCACACCATCTCCAATTTAGATTTCAAGCCATGCATAAACAACCAATACAGAGAGCTACAGTAGCCTACTTGTAAACACACCCACTGTGACAAGACATGGACCATGTTTATGCCTAGCTCCAGTATATTTATTTGCTCGTCATGGAAAGATTTAGTCGATTTTAGCACCATTTTAGAGTGTTACTTACACTAGTTCCTGGTGCTGAGCTTGATTTTGATGCCTTTGCAGATTTTGATAAGATCGGACTCTAAATAGTACACAGTCACGTTAGCCTCTGTGGTAGTTAGTTAGCTAGCTAACAGTTGGATAATGTAACCTAATGAAGCTAGCGTGGTGAGGGTAGGTAGCAACACATCTGCCACGCTCATCCTCAACACTGGAGCTCCCCAGAGGTGTGTCCCCTCCTGTACTCCCTGTTCACCCATGACTGCATGGCCAGGCACGACTCCAACACCAAGTTTGCAGACGACACAACAGTGGTAGGCCTGATCACCAACAACGACGAGACAGCCTATAGGGAGGAGGTCAGAGACCTGGCCGGGTGGTGCCTGAATAACAATCTATCCTTCAACGTAACCAAGACTAAGGAGATGATTATGGACTACAGGAAAAGAGGACCGAGCACGCCCCCATTCTCATCCACGGGGCTGTAGTGGAGCAGGTTGAGAGCTTCAAGTTCCATGGTGTCCACATCAACAACAAACTAGAATGATCCAAACACACCAAGACAGTCGTGAAGAGGGCATGACAAAGCCTATTCCCCCTCACGAAACTAAAAAGATTTGGCATGGGTCCTGAGATCCTCAAAAGGTGCTACAGCTGCAACATCGAGAGCATGGTTGCATCACTGCCGGGTACGGCAATTGCTCAGACTCTGACCGCAAGGCACTACAGAGGGTAGTACGTACGGTCCAGTACATCACTGGGGCTAAGCTGCCTGCCATCCAGCACCTCTATACCAGGCGATGTCAGAGGAAGACCCAAAAAATTGTCAAAGACCCCAGCCACCCCAGTCATAGACTGTTCTCTCTACTACCGCATGACAAGCGGTACCAGAGTGCCAAGTCTAGGACAAAAAGGCTTCTCACAGTTTTTACCCCCAAGCCATAAGACTCCTGAACAGGTAGTCAAAATGGCTACCCGGACTATTTGCATTGTGCCCCCCCCCCCAACCCCCCCTTTTACGCTGCTGCTACTCTCTGTTTATCATATATGCATAGTCACTTTAACTATACATTCATGTACATACTACCTCAATTGGGCCGACCAAACAGTGCTCCCGCACATTGGCTAACTGGGTTATCGGCATTGTGTCCCACCCGCCAACCCCTCTTTTACGCTACTGCTACTGCTACTCTCTGTTCATCATATATGCATAGTCAAAATTAACCATATCTACATGTACATACTACCTCAATCAGCCTGTCTAACCGGTGACTGTATGTAGCCTCGCTACTTTTATAGCCTCGCTACTGTACATAGCCTGTCTTTTTACTGTTGTTTTATTTCTTTACCTAACTATTGTTCACCTAAAACCTTTTTTGCACTATTGGTTAGAGCCTGTAAGTAAGCATTTCACTGTAAGGTCTACCTACACCTGTTGTATTCGGCGCACCTGACAAATAAACTATGATTTGATTTGATGGAGTTCGCTATCTAGCTAGGTAACATTAGCTACCTCAAATTGACTTATTTTCTGCTGTGCTGATGTTGGCTGATCGGATAGCTCCCTCTTTGAAGTGAAGGGGAAAATCAATAGAATAGCATCACTATTCAACGACATGACAACCCCATCAGTTAAAACTTCAGTTCCATTTAAAAATCCTCTGGCTGAAAGTGATGGTTACAAAGACAGACATTCTGGTATTTCTCACCTCCACAGGGCAGTCCTGAAATCGCTATGAATGTTGGGTATTGTGGTTTGCTTACAACAACAATACCAAGCATTCAAAGCGAGGGAGCCCCCCCCCTATCCACAAACAGCAGAGGGAGCACCCCCCTATCCACATCGATGGAACAGTAGTGGAGAAGGTGGAAAGTTTTAAGTTCCTCTGTGTACACAACACGGACAAACGGTCCACCCACACAGAAAGCGTGGTGAAGAAGGCGCAACAGCGCCTCTTCAACCTCAGGAGGCTGAAGAAATTTGGCTTGGCACCTAAAACCCTCATAAACTCCTACAGATACATAATCGAGAGCATCCTGTCGGGCTGTATCACCACCTGGTACGGCAACTGCACCACCCTCAACAGCAAGGCACTCCAGAGGGTGGTGCGGTCTGCACAACACATGACCGGGACACCTCCAGGACACAGGAAGGCCATAAAGATCATCAAGGACAACAACCACCTGAGCCACTGCCTGTTCACCCTGCTAGCATCCAGAAGGCGAGGTCAGTACAGGTGCATCAAAGCTGGGACCGAGAGACTGAAACATACAGACTCAAACATACAGACTCAAATCACTGGCCACTTTAATAAATTGATTTAATAATGGTATCACTAGTCACTTTAAATAATGCCACTTTAATAATGTTTACATGTCCTACATTACTCATCTCATATGTATATACTGTATTTTACACCATCTAGCTGTCCCTCAGACCATCACAGTCACCTAATCATCCCCAGCTTACAATTGGCTCATTCATCCCCCTCCTCTCCCCTGTAACTATTCCCCAGGTCATTGCTGTAAATGAGAACGTGTTCTCAGTCAACGTACCTGGTAAAATAATGGTCAAATAAAATTGTAAAAAAATATTGCCTATGCCGCACGGTCAGCCATATATGTTCATATTCTCATTCCATCCCCTTACATTGTGTGTATAAGGTAGTCGCTGTGAATTTGTTAGATTAGTTGTTAGATATTACTGCACTGTCAGACTAGAAGCGCAAGCATTTCACTACACTCGCATTAACATCTGCTAACCATGTGTATGTGACCAACAAAATGTCATTTGATTTGATTTGATTTGTCGCTGGACCGTTTCTACCAGTGAGATGCAGAAAGTCTTGTATTTGTGTGTAGTGAGAAAATTCTAAATGTGTTTTTATTTAAATTTTATTGAACCTTTATTTAACTAGGCAAGTCAGTTAAGAATTAAGAACAAATTCTTATTTACAATGACGGCCTACCAAAAGGCAAAAGGCCTGCGGGGACAGGGGCTTGGGATAAATACATTTTTTTTTTAAATACAATATAAATATAGGATAAAACACACATCACAACAGGAGAGACCCAACACTACATAAAAAGAGACCTAAGACAACAACATAACAAGGCAGCAAAACATGACAACACAGCATGATAGCAACACAGCATGACAACAACATGATAGCAACACAACATGGTAGCAACACAAAAACATGGTACAAACATTATTGGACACAGTCAACAGCACAAAGGTCAAGAAGGTAGAGACAACAATACATCACACAAAGCAGTCACAACTGTCAGTGAGAGTGTCCATAACTGAGTCTTTGAATGAAGAGATTGAGATAAAACTGTCCTGTTTGAGTGTTTGTTGCAGCTCGTTCCAGTCGCTAGCTGCAGCGAACTGAAAAGACGAGAGACCCAGGGATGTGTGTGCTTTGGGGACCTTTAACAGAATGTGACTGGCAGAACGGGTGTTGTATGTGGAGGATGAGGGCTGCAGTAGATATCTCAGATGAGGGCAGTGAGGCCTAAGAGGGTTTTATAAATAAGCATCAACCAGTGAGTCTTGCGATGGGTATACAGAGATGAACAGTTTACAGAGGAGTATAGAATGCAGTGATGTGTCCTATAAGGAGCATTGGTGGCAAATCTGATGGCCGAATGGTAAAGAACATCTGCCGATCTATAAATTATGTCTCCGTAATCTAACATGGGAAATAGGAGTGATTACGATAGAGGAAACCAAGTCTAGATTTAACTTAGCCTGCAGCTTTGATCATATGTATGATACATGTGAAATGTTAGTAACATATTAATGGACATACAATATTTATATAAAAGTATGTGGACACCCCTACAAATGAGTGGATTCGGCTATTTCAGCCACACCCATTGCTGACAGGTGTATAAAATAGAGCACACGCGATGCGATCTTCAGAGAAAAACATTGGCAGTAGAATGGCCTTACTGAAGAGCTCAGTAACTTTCAACATCTCAGTTCGTCAAATTTCTGTCCTGCCCGGTCAACTGTAAGTGCTGTTATTGTGAAGTGGAAATGTCTAGGAGCAACAGCTGCTCAGCCACAAAGTGGCAGGCCACACAAGCTTACAAAATGGGACAGCCGAGTGCTGAAGCACGTGGCAAATAAAAATGGTCTGTCCTCGGTTGCAACACACTACCGAGTTCCAAACTGCCTCTGGAAGCGTCAGCACAAGAACTGTTCGTAGGGAGGTTCATGAAATGGGTTTCCATGGCCGAACAGCTGCACACAAGCCTAAGATCACCATGTGCAATGCCAAGCTTCGGCTAGAGTGGTGTAAAGCTCACCTCCATTGGACTCTGGAGCAGTGGAAATGCGTTCTTTGGAGTGATGAATCACTCTTCACCATCCATGATTTTCTCCCTCTCCCCCTCTCTCTCCCTCTCTCCACCGACCTCTTCCCTCTCCCTTCCTCCCTCTCCCTCTTCCCTCCTATGTCCCTCTCTCCAGCTCCCTCTCCCCCTCCCCTTTCCTTATCCCCGCCTACCTTCCTCCCCTCTTCCTCCCTCCTCCCTCTCTTTCCCTCCCTCTCTCCTTCTCTCTTCCTCCATCTCTCCTTCCCTGTGGGGACTCTCATGCAGCTGTCAGATAGAGTGTGATGATCTATGGGTGGTTGCATGGGAGCAATTAGAGAGAGAGAGAGAAATAAGAAAGAGAAAATTGTAAATACAACCTATATTTATCTGTTTGTTTATTTTCCCTTTCATACTTCAACTATTTGCACATTGTTACAACACTGTAAATAGCCAATAATATAACATTTGTTATGTATGATCTTTTATATGTTTTGTGAGTGTAATGTTTACTGTTAATTTCTGATTGTTTATTTCCCTTGTTAATTTCCTGTATATTTCTCTTGCTTTGGCAATGTAAACATATTTTTCCTATGCCAATAAAGCCCTTTCAATTGAATTGAATGGAATTGAGACAGAGAGAGGGGGGAGATGGATTGCTAAGAGACATGGAGAGGAGTGTTGATGGAGGAAGGAGGTTAGAGGAGAGAAATGGAGAGGAGTGTTGATGGAAGAAGGAGGTTAGAGGAGAGAAATGGAGAGGAGTGTTGATGGAGGGAAGGAGGTCAGAGGAGAGAAATGGAGAGGAGTGTTGATATAGGGAAGGTCAGAGGAGAGAAATGGAGAGGAGTGTTGATGGAGGAAGGAGGTCAGAGGAGAGAAATGGAGAGGAGTGTTGATGGAGGAAGGAGGTTAGAGGAGAGAAATGGAGAGGAGTGTTGATGGAGGAAGGAGGTTAGAGGAGAGGAATGTAGAGGAGTGTTGATGGAGGGAAGGTCAGAGGAGAGAAATGGAGAGGAGTGTTGATGGAGGAAGGAGGTCAGAGGAGAGAAATGGAGAGGAGTGTTGATGGAGGGAAGGAGGTTAGAGGAGAGAAATGGAGAGGAGTGTTGATGGAGGAGTGAGGTTAGAGGAGAGAAATGGAGATGAGTGTTGATGGAGGAATGAGGTTAGAGGAGAGAAATGGAGAGGAGTGTTGATGTAGGGAAGGAGGTTAGAGGAGAGAAATGGAGAGGAGTGTTGATGGAGGAGTGAGGTTAGAGGAGAGAAATGGAGATGAGTGTTGATGGAGGAATGAGGTTAGAGGAGAGAAATGGAGAGGAGTGTTGATGTAGGGAAGGAGGTTAGAGGAGAGAAATGGAGAGGAGTGTTGATGGAGGAGTGAGGTTAGAGGAGAGAAATGGAGATGAGTGTTGATGGAGGAATGAGGTTAGAGGAGAGAAATGGAGAGGAGTGTTGATGGAGGAAGGAGGTTAGAGGAGAGAAATCAGAGTGGTGATAGACTGGGTGAATGTGTGAGGTTGGGTTGAGATTACAAAATGAGTTGCTTATGATTATTCAAAAGTGTCTGCAACCCCCACTGCCCCAAATCAGTCCCATGCCTGGATTCAATCTGGGCCATTAGAGTACCAGCCACATCCAGATGGGGACACCTGTGGGTGTGTGCTTGTGTGTGTATCTGTTTGTTTGTTTATGCGTGTAAGTGCATGCGTGTGCATGTGTGTGTGTGTGTGAGAGAGAGAGAGAGAGAGAGAGAGAGAGAGAGAGAGAGAGAGAGAGAGAGAGAGAGAGAGAGAGAGAGAGAGAGAGAGAGAGAGAGAGAGAGAGAGAGAGAGAGAGAGAGAGAGAGAGAGAGAGAGAGAGAGAGAAGGCAGAGTTAACTGTAATCATTTCAGCCAGCTTCAGCAAAAACAATTTGGCAGTATGATATGCAGACAGTGCTTACAACGCAGTAAATACATACTGTAAGCTCCGTATGGTGTAGGCCTACACAGTCACAAACAACGCACTCATGCATAAATACACACACACACACACACACACACACACACACACACACACACACACACTTGGGTGAACATCTTAAGGCAAAGCATCAGTCTCTCCACCTCTCAGAGGGGTGCTATTGGACAGGCAGGATGTGAGGAAGAGGAGTTAGGAATGTCTGTCTCTGGTTCCATTCAGATGTCTGGTCCTCACTCAGTGTCTGGAGAGTTTGTGTGTGAATATGTGTGTGTGTTTGTCGGTACAGCCTGCAGATAGGAGTCCCAAGGCATACTGGTGTCTGGCCTATAAGGCAGACACAGAAAACACCCGGCACATTTAGCTGATTTTGCAAATAAAAACATTGTAACGACGTTCGTCTGTACGAGAGGCGGACCAAAGCGCAGCGTGGTTGTTTTGATTCATGTTTTAATAAATAACTTCACATGAACAAACTAACAAAAACAAGAAATGTGAAAACGCAAAACAGTCCTATCCTGTGACAACAAACACAGTGACAGGAACAATCACCCACCAACACACAGTGACACCCAGGCTACCTAAGTATGATTCTCAATCAGAGACAACTAATGACACCTGCCTCTGATTGAGAACCATACTAGGCAGAAACATAGAAATACCCAAATCATAGAAAAACAAACATAGACTGCCCACCCAACTCACGCCCTGACCATACTAACTACATACAAAACAAAGGAAATAGAGGTCAGAACGTGACAAACATGATCTAAGTTTCTCCTCCGTTTCCGACTGGAGAAAATCTTCAGTGATTCAGAGAGGATGGAGACAGAGACAACTCTCTGTCAATAAAGGAATTATGAAACGGAATGTTTGCATTTCTCCCCGTTGAGGGACATTGTGGTTCTGATAGCAGAATTATGTTCTCCAGGTACATCACCCAATTAAATTATATTACTCTCAGTCTGCAAACCAGAATGTGTCAGATCCTGGTCGAATGAAACAGACGGAGATCCAGCTAAATGGTCGAAAAGGTTTATTCACGGAACGTTCTGAAGTCAAGAATACAAATCAATTCATTTTATACTGACTTCTCACGCCCACACATACACACAAACATATGCACACACATACACACAAACATACGCACACACATACACACAACCATATGCACACACATACACATTCACACAACCATACGCACACACATACACATTCACACAACCATACGCACACACACACACAAACATACGCACACACATACACACAAACATACGCACACACATACACACAACCATATGCACACACATACACATTCACACAACCATACGCACACACATACACATTCACACAACCATATGCACACACATACACATTCACACAACCATACGCAAACACATACACATTCACACAACCATACGCACACACATACACATTCACACAACCATACGCACACACATACACACAACCATACGCACACACATACACACAACCATATGCACACACATACACACAACCATACGCATACACATACACACAACCATATGCACACACATACACATTCACACAACCATACGCACACACATACACATTCACACAACCATACGCACACACATACACACAAACATACGCAGACACTGTCTGTCTCACTTCCCAGCCGACAGAGATAGTGACTGTCCTTGAGACGTACTCCCCGTTCTCTCACAAATCTCTAGTCTGGTCGGCACCGAGCTCAGACAGTCTGTTTAAAATACCATAAAGGCCTATTGTTTTACCCTAATTCTGACTAGGACTACACATTTATTGATTATGATTTCATACATTCTAATCAATTCCATACAATTATATGTTTCAGGGAGGAAAATTCTAATCATTCAATTAACAGACAATTCTCACCTATCAGGTTCGGATGCGGGTTTAAACACAGAATTACTTTTGTTTCCTTTGGCAATGGTTGACGTGAGACATAAACACCTACATATCATGTGTCAGTGGGAAAAGAGATCCTGGCAGACACACCTTCCACCCTCACACCCTCCTCTCCTCACCCGCAGAGCCTCCTCCTCACACCCTCCTCTCCTCACCCGCAGAGCTTCCTCCTCACACCCTCCTCTTCTTACCCACACAGCCTCCTCCTCATACCCTCCTCCACTCACCCACACAGCCTCCTCCCCACACCCTCCTCCCCTCACCCTCACACCGTCACACCCTCCTCCCCTCACCCACACAGCCTCCTCCCCACACCCTCCTCCCCTCACCCGCACAGCGTCCTCACTAGCCTACCGATCTCTGGTTGAGGTCAAATTAGTAAACATGATCCTCGTGAATTTGCACATCCAATGTAAGTGGTAACAACGAGTCAAAATCCACTACTTAGCCTAATTATTGTTTTCTGACACATTCAGTGATTTTCTTTCCCAAGTTTCACATGTGCAGAGTCGTGGCGCATAGGCTATTTAGTGTGCGTTGATTGACAACTGAACAGCAACTATTCACTAGTTTATTAAAAGGTGTGGAACTGACTGAATAAAGTCGATCTCCTGTACCTCTTTGCCATCTATAAATCATGCAACATGGTTATATGTCCATGGCATCACATCCGGACAAGTCAACCAAAGGATTTCCTAGGTTTCCTTTCCTAGGATGTTGGGTCTTGTCAGACAGTGACACTAAAGTGAGAACTCTTGTCTCATCAGTCAGTGTAGCCTCCCGAATCGTATCCATGAGAGAGCTGTTCACTTGGCTCCCTAATTTGCATAGGCTACTGTTAGGCCTAAGGTTTTGGAGATGATCTGCAGATAAATTATGAAAACATTAGATGAAGATGGTGAATCATCACTGCAGGAACAATAGGTAGTGGAGAGCATCAGGCAGGTCCAAATATGATAATTAAGGCCCTCACGGAATCCATAAAATGGAATTCAACAATATTCAAAAATGTATTGACCTTAGTAGGGAATCAACTAAAAGTATTAAAAATAAATGAAGTCGCTCCAAGATTATCATAACACATGAACAGAATGCATCAGTGATTCGTAATTCCTGCAAATTTCTGAGGAGGCAATGAGAATGCCCATGTCTGTGTATGTGCAGTAGCCGTTAGCGATGAATCAATTAAATGTTAACTATAAAGTAGCCTATGCTTACCTGACAGAATGATATCATGATTATTTTCGTCAATAGCAAACTGTCGTGACGTTGTATTAGGTAATGTGACGACTGTTGTTCATCGAATTATTAAAGTTTCTAATTGCGTGATTAACTGAATCAAGCAATTATTAGCTCATTAACCTGGGGAACCATGGGAAAACTAGTGTTTATTGAGTTTCTATATCCCAAATGAACTCAAAGAAAGTCAGGATATCAGCCGCTGATTAACCAGTTACCTCTACAATCTGGTTCTGAACGTCGTATAGCCCGTGAATCTGCACGGACCCGGGTCTCACCAATGAGTTCGTACCACACCAATCTTAGTCAAATATTTATTTACTAAAAACTAAAATGATGATAAAAGATACACATAGACAAAACACATTATAGGCTATTGATTAGAACTCTTTATAACGGGCCAAAACACTATGACGCGTGTTACCCAAAATGGGAATTTCAAAAGAGAGAAAAAAAAGAAAGTACACAAGAGAAATATACATTTGGGTGAATTTGTCAGCTATGCTCTTCTAACCCTAGCCTTGCCCCAAACTGCCGCTCTTATTGGTCAGAATATAATGATGTAATTACGTGGGGATGATCTCCGAGGATTCTCTGCGTGGACCGTTCCGCTGTTCGATGACGCACTTCTCCTGTGCACCTCCCTGCTCGTCCTCCCGGTGTCCGTGTCCTTTTTGGCTTAGCAGTCTGTTCCCTCACCCTTTTCTCTGGAAGGGGTCTTCTGAGGACAGACAGCTCTGTAGCTCAAAGCTCACAGCATAGGAATGAAACCGTTTAGATACCACGATTCGATGGGAGATGGAGGCTAGGTGGTTCGACTTGAATTCACCCGCTTAGACACAGCTACTAATCCTTAGCTTGGGTAGAAAATGATTTTTTGTCCTCAAACTTCGGTTGCGTTCTGGGTTCGTTGACTTTTTTAGACCTCGCTGCAGCTGGGGTCACGTAGTCCTGCTGTAAATTCTATACTCACAGGTTTTATACCCTTGTGTGGGCGTAGCCGCCTTTAGGGCAATTCTCTGGGCGTACCAAGTTAATGAGGCAAGGTCCAGATTTGACTCAAATACAATTTTAGACAACTAACTTAACATTTCATCTGCCCCAAAACATTCTCTTTGATTTGGATATTTCCATACAGCGTACAATGTATAAACATCAAACATATACTAGGAAAACCCTTCACATTACAATGTTTTTGTAATAACGTCATCTATTAACCTTTAATAACAGAACAAAAATGACATACATTTTCATATTCCATGTATCGTCATGACCACCATTGTGGCTGACGAAAACCATTGTTCCAAAGTCCCCCTAGTTCATGTTTAATGTTCTGAGGCTGGTTGTCCATAGTAACAGGACAAAGGAATTTGTCTGTGGCCTAAGATTTACCAGGGGCGTGAGGGGCCATAACCCATCCCCCCCCCACATCTTCAGACCCCTAGATCTCTCCTCCTCTGGTGGGGTTGAGAGATAATCTGTAGGGTTGTGGTCTCCTGTAACCTGACCTGATCAGGACAGTCATGACAAAACTCTATCATCCCAAAAACACTGCTGAACAACAGCTTCTTGCTAGGTGTGCACTAATCTCGCAGATTTTTCCCAACTGGACTCCTCTCCACTTCTCTCAGGGGTATTTTCAAATCAGCACTGTCTAAACCAGGGCGTATTCACTTTGCCTGGCTACCCAGACTTCTTGCTCCAGCCAAACTCTGCGCCACACCCACAGATGTTACTTTCTTCTCTGCAATGAGTCTGGATCTGAGTACCTCCCAGACCCTTCACTGAATGCGACCACATGCGGGAATGTCTGATTGGTCCAGAAACCGATGGGTAGGGCCAGATACAGCACATGTGTCATTGGCTCATTGGTACTCTGATTGGTTAGACACGATCCAATCGCTGAATACTTTGTTTTGTAAAACGCCCCTCGGGCCCCTCGTGCCCCTCGTCACCACAAGCGACTTCAATGATGGCAGTCTCAGACTAAAGTATATAGTGAATGACAGAGCAGCGGAAGAATTTAGCGTGACTCATCAGGCTAGGATTCACAAGAAACCAAACGGAAAAAAACTACAAATACCAAGGTGTCTGGTTAGACTGTAAACTACAAATACCAAGGTGTCTAGTTAGACTGTAAACTACAAATACCTACGTGTCTGGTTAGACTGTAAACGCTCCTTCCAGACTCACATTAAGCATCTCCAATCCAAAATTAAATCTAGAATCGACTTCCTATTTTGCAACAAAGCCTCCTTCACTCATGCTGCCAAACATACCCTCGTAAAACTGACTGATCCTACCGATCCTTAACTACGGCGATGTAATTTACAAAATAGCCTCCAACACTCTACTCAGCAAATTGGATGTAGTCTATCACAGTGCTATCTGTTTAGTTACCAAAGCCCCATATACTACCCACCACTGCAACCTGTATGCTCGTTGGCTGACCCTCACTACATATTCGTCGCCAAACCCACTGGCTCCAGGTCATCTGTAAGTCTATGCTAGGTAAAGCCCCGCCTTATCTCAGCTCACTGGTCACCATTGCAACACCCACCCGTAGCACGCGCTCCAGCAGGTATATTTCCCTGGTCATCCCCAAAGCCAACACTTCCTTTGGCCACCTTTCCTTCCAGTTCTCTGCTGCCAATGACTGGAACGAATTGAAAATAATCACTGAAGCTGGAGTCTTATATCTCCCTCTCTAACTTTAAGCATCAGCTGTCCGAGCAGCTTACCCATCACTGTACCTGTACACGGCAAATGGTAAATAGCACAGCCAACTACCTCATCCCCATATTGTTACTTAACCTCTTGCTCCTTTGTGCCCCAGTATCTCTACTTGCACATCATCATCTGCACATCTATCACTCGAGTGTTAATGCTAAATTGTAATTATTTTGCCTCCATGGCGTATTTATTGCCTTACCTCCCCACTCTTCTACATTTGCACACACTGTACATAGATTTTTCTATTGTGTTATTGACTGTACGTTTGTTTATGTGTAACTCTGTGTTGTTGTTTTTGTCGCACTGC
The DNA here is from genome assembly GCF_013265735.2 of Oncorhynchus mykiss. NCBI lineage: Eukaryota > Metazoa > Chordata > Actinopteri > Salmoniformes > Salmonidae > Oncorhynchus > Oncorhynchus mykiss. Next base: position 15,329,849 of record NC_050572.1, read on the forward strand.
TTTGCTTTATCTTGGCCAGGTCGCAGTTGATGAGAACTTGTTCTCAACTGGCCTACGTAGTTAAATAAAGGTGAAATTAAAATAAAATGTAAAAAAAACTGAACTTGTCCAATAAGAAACTCTCATCTTCGTTGCTAAATGTTTTGCTATGATGTACACTAATGAATGCCACCCTGTATTCTAAC
>NC_050572.1:15635033-15725033 GCF_013265735.2 Oncorhynchus mykiss
TTTATTTACAAAGCCATTTTGAGTTTACTACCTTTTTATTTGTGCATTTCTATTGTTCAGAAATGTGGTGGGTACTCTCTTCGTTCACTGGACTTTATCCTGCTAACTGTTCCAAATGTCCAAACTGAATTTGGTAAAAGGGCTTTTATGTACTCTGCGCCATCGTCTTGGAACGCCTTACAAAATACTTTTAAACTGGAGGAACCTGTCCCGATTGGTGTTTTTAAATCACTGATGAAGGATTTTGAGGCTGATTCCCTGACCTGTCAATGTTTTTAATTTGCTGTTTTATACTCTTGTATATTCAATGGTTTTTACTATATTACTTGTAGTTTTTCATGTTGTCTGTCTGTATTTTTTTTGTAATGACTTGGTGCTGCCTAACTTGGCCAGGGCGCTCTTGAAAAAGAGATTTTAATCTCATTGAGCCCTTCCTGGTTAAATAAAGGTTAAATAAAAAACTAAAAAAGAGGAAGATAAACATGCTGTAATGATTTCCAACATTAAGCATCATTTAGAATGCTTGATAATAAGAGGTAATAAAGCCTACGCTGTAACTCGGTGGGTATACTTTGATTAGGATATGAAACAAGTGGATGCATGTGGATTCTGTTACTGCTCATGGCCTCTGGAAATATGGCCTCTGGCGGAGTCCCAAATGGCCCCCTAAATAGGGCACTAGTTTGACTAGGGCTCTGGTCAAAAGTAGTGTACTTTGTAGAGAATAGGGTGCCATTTGGGACACCGCCTTAATGTAATAGCTACAGGCTTTCCAGTTGATCTACTGTAGCTTACTTCAGAGAAGGAGTTATAACATTCTCTACTGTTACCCCTTCTTGTGTCTTAGATCAGGGTTTCCCAAACTCGGTCCTGGGACCCCCCCCCCCTTGGTACATGTTTAGTTTCTTCCCTAGCTCTAGACAGCTGATTCAAATAATCAAAGCTTGATGACTAGTTGGTCATTTGAATCAGTAGTGTAGTGCTAGGACAAAAACCAAAACATGCACCCGGGGGGGGGCAGAACCAAACCCTAGCTGTGTTCAAATACTCATACTAACTGTACTATTTGTGATGTGAATTGAGTATATAGTATGCTTATTGGTCATAGTATGGATATAGTTAGTATACCAAAAGTTCCCGGATTACGTACTAAATTCGTCAAAATTCGATGTATGCAAGCAGTGGACAATATTCCCGTGCTTTTAGGGCACATAATGCAATTCTTCAGAAAATGGGCGTGGCTTCATAACCTTTCAGATTTGATGAAAATTGCGGAAAATATGCAGCCAAAGTCCGACGAGAGCGGATACAAATTCATTGCTTTAACTAATTATGACAAATGTTAAGAAAATGTTGAAAAATGTAGTAAAGTAATGCCTTTTCAAATAAGTTACACGTTATGTTGGCTAAAAGTTTGTTAGCTACGCTATCCTTGCCTTGATGACAGCTTTGCACAGACAGCCTATTCCCTCTCAGGAGACTGAAAAAATACTGCCTTGCAAGTTCAATGTATTAGTACCGCATAGCATTACAGCATAGCATTACAGCAGTATGTACCGGTATGTTAGCTAGTTACCTCACGTTAGTTGGCTACTAATACATTGAACTTGCAAGGCAGTATTTTTTCAGTCTCCTGAGAGGGAATAGGCTGTCTGTGCAAAGCTGTCATCAAGGCAAAGGGTGCCTACTTTGACGAATCTCAAATATAAAATATATTTAGATTTGTTTAACACTTTTTTGGTTACTACATGATTCCATATGTGTTATTTCACAGTGTTGATCTCTTCACTATTATTCTACAATGTAGAAAATAGTCAAAATAAAGAAAAACTTTTGACTGGGACTGTATGTCAGGCTGGGATTCACCATGTCAAAAGGTTTTTCCCCAGGTGCACGAACAATGAGGATATTTACTGCGACTTGGATGAGAACCTATGGCCAAATGCTCAAGACCGGTTTGATGCAAACTAGTGCCAGCTAAACGTTATGTTTCTTTAATTTCTTTCATTTGATTACATTGTGAAAGATGTCTTCAGTTATCACACCTTTGATCACACATAGGATAGAAATTATGGACATTTTATGATCAGTACATTTTAATGGGGGTAGTACAAGTGTATTGCCTAATGTGAAAACAGTGTAATGTACTGTAATTGTCAGTACTGTAGCATACTACATTTTAATGAGGGTAGTGCCAGTGTATTGCCTAATGTGAAAACAGTGTAATGTACTGTAATTGTCAGTACTGTAGCATACTACATTTTAAAACATGTATCGAAAAATGTTTGCTATTGGATTGACTGGTTGTTAAAATTAGTCAATTGAGAGCACATCATTATGTTGGGTTTTGGTGATTAAATCAATGTACTCATTATATTTCACAGCAAAGTTATATTTTGGATCAATGATTGTGTGGTGAAAAATGTCTACAAACAAAATTAATGCACAATGAAAGGTTTTGAATGTAAGACTGGCTGCGTTACAATTGTTACCAGTTTGGAGTTTTGTACTAAGAGTTTTTAAAATGCACCACCTACTTGGGAAAATAGTACCAAAGTGATAAAAAACGGTATGTGTGTGTGTGTGTGTGTGTGTGTGTGTGTACATACATTTGATGAGAGCCTGTAGGGAGGTGTAGACTGGTAGATGTCATTGTGGTAGGTGTGTGTGCTGGGGCAGCGTGCAGTAGCCTGTCTCTTCCCTCTGCCCACAGAGCGACTCTGCATCATACAACGGCCCACCTCTGCTGGTGTCTGCTGGGGAGCAGAGAACGGGTAGCACTCCTCTGTCACCACACTGACAGAAAGACAGAAAGATAGAGAGAGATGGAGAGTAGAGAGAGATGGAGAGTAGAGAGAGAGAGTGTAAAGAGAATCATCAATTCACAACTAAAGAACCAAAAATTCACTCTTCATTTGATAATTTAAAAAGCTCCTAATATTGTGCCTGGTGTTGCAATAAAATATGTCCTACCCTATGCGCCTCATGTACCACCAGGCTCCGTCGATACGGCCTCCAGCACAGCCCCCTTGGTTGCGTGTATCACAGGAAATTAAGTTCTGGGGCGACAGTTGAGGGGTCATGTGACCCATCGACTGGATGGAGATTCGATCAGATGCCACCGCTTAGCGAGGGAAATAGAGATGGAGGGAAAGAGACATGGAGAGATAGGGGGAAAGAGAGAGAGTGAACTTCTGGGAAATGTTCTAAGAGATGTTAAAGAAATGATAAGGGGACGTTCTGGTATGTAAATGATTAGGGGACGTTCTGGTATGTAAATGATAAGGGGACGTTCTGGTATGTAAATGATTAGGGGACGTTCTGGTATGTAAATGATAAGGGGACGTTCTGGTATGTAAATGATTAGGGGACGTTCTGGTATGTAAATGATAAGGGGACGTTCTGGTATGTAAATGTTTAGGGGACGTTCTGGTATGTAAATGATTAGGGGACGTTCTGGTATGTAAATGATTAGGGGACGTTCTGGTATGTAAATGATTAGGGGACGTTCTGGTACGTAAATGATTAGGGGACGTTCTGGTATTAAATGGTAAGGGGACGTTCTGGTATGTAAATGATTAGGGGACGTTCTGGTATGTAAATGATAAGGGGACGTTCTGGTATGTAAATGATTAGGGGACGTTCTGGTATGTAAATGATAAGGGGACGTTCTGGTATGTAAATGATTAGGGGACGTTCTGGTATGTAAATGATAAGGGGACGTTCTGGTATGTAAATGATTAGGGGACGTTCTGGTATGTAAATGATTAGGGGACGTTCTGGTATGTAAATGATTAGGGGACGTTCTGGTATGTAAATGATTAGGGGACGTTCTGGTACGTAAATGATTAGGGGACGTTCTGGTACTTAAATGGTAAGGGGACGTTCTGGTATGTAAATGATTAGGGGACGTTCTGGTATGTAAATGATAAGGGGACGTTCTGGTATGTAAATGATTAGGGGACGTTCTGGTATGTAAATGATTAGGGGACGTTCTGGTATGTAAATGATAAGGGGACGTTCTGGTATGTAAATGATTAGGGGACGTTCTGGTATGTAAATGATTAGGGGACGTTCTGGTATGTAAATGATTAGGGGATATTCTGGTACTTAAATGATTAGGGGACGTTCTGGTACTTAAATGATAAGGGGACGTTCTGGTACTTAAATGATTAGGGGACGTTCTGGTACTTAAATGATTAGGGGACGTTCTGGTACTTAAATAATTAGGGGACGTTCTGGTACTTAAATGGTAAGGGGACGTTCTGGTACGTAAATGATTAGGGGACGTTCTGGTACTTAAATGGTAAGGGGACGTTCTGGTATGTAAATGATTAGGGGACGTTCTGGTATGTAAATGATAAGGGGACGTTCTGGTATGTAAATGATTAGGGGACGTTCTGGTATGTAAATGATTAGGGGACGTTCTGGTATGTAAATGATAAGGGGACGTTCTGGTATGTAAATGATTAGGGGACGTTCTGGTATGTAAATGATTAGGGGACATTCTGGTACTTAAATGATTAGGGGTCGTTCTGGTACTTAAATGATAAGGGGACGTTCTGGTACTTAAATGATTAGGGGACGTTCTGGTACTTAAATAATTAGGGGACGTTCTGGTACTTAAATGATTAGGGGACGTTCTGGTACTTAAATGATTAGGGGACGTTCTGGTACTTAAATGATTAGGGGACGTTCTGGTACTTAAATGATTAGGGGACGTTCTGGTATGTAAATGATTAGGGGACGTTCTGGTACTTAAATGATTAGGGGACGTTCTGGTACTTAAATAATAAGGGGACGTTCTGGTACTTAAATAATAAGGGGACGTTCTGGTATGTAAAATGGTAAGGGGACGTTCTGGTATGTAAAATGGTAAGGGGACGTTCTGGTACTTAAATGATTAGGGGACGTTCTGGTACTTAAATGTAAAATGTAAAATATTTTGAATGAAAATGATTTTTAACAAAATGCCAGTACTTTATAAAAATACCTGTATTTTACCAGTATTCTGCCAGTATTTTACTACCATGTAGTGTCTCACCTGCAGTGGAGAAGGCCCAGGAGGCAGCGCAGTTGCCCTGGTCCAGAGGTTCGTGGATCTTTCCAGGCCACTTCTCTGCTGCGTTGAAGTACTGAGGCAGACGGTCATTCTGAGGGTCCATATTCAGCTGAGCAGGGGGATAGAGAGAAGGAGGAAAACAGGAATTCACTACTGTACAATTTCAATCCTGTTTTAATGTACTTGACCACCTTGATATTTTATTTGGAAGTAAAATACAATTTCCTAATACTCCCAAAAACCAAAGCAAGAGACTGATAAACCAACAGCAAGAGGAGACTGACAAACCAACAGCAAGAGGAGACTGACAAACCAACAGCAAGAGACTGACAAACCAACAGCAAGAGGAGACTGACAAACCAACAGCAAGAGGAGACTGACAAACCAACAGCAACAAGTTCCTAATGATACTTTTGTACGGAACGTGCAACGTTGATTATTTATCCACAATAGAACATTCATGAATGTAATAGAGTGAGATGGCCTAATCAGAGTGTCTGTTAAGTTATTCTATTATAGAGGACTTACTCACAGACAATTCGTACCATTTGGCCTAATGAGTTAGAATGGAAACAGAAACTTTGATCTGTCTCCAGACCATAGAACTGATTGAACTGACTGAGGGAAACTACACTAACAAACAGCCTCAGTGTAACATAGAACATAGAACTGATTGAACTGACTGAGGGAAGCTACACTAACAAACAACCTCAGTGTAACAAAGAACATAGAACTGATTGAACTGACTGAGGGAAGCTAACAAACCAAACTGACAAACCAACAGCAAGAGACTGACAAACCAACAGCAAGAGGAGACTGACAAACCAACAGCAAGAGGAGACTGACAAACCAACAGCAAGACGAGACTGACAAACAAACAGCAAGACGAGACTGACAAACCAACAGCAAGAGGAGACTGACAAACCAACAGCAAGAGACTGACAAACCAACAGCAAGACGAGACTGACAAACCAACAGCAAGAGGAGACTGACAAACCAACAGCAAGAGACTGACAAACCAAATGACAAACCAACAGCAAGAGACTGACAAACCAACAGCAAGACGAGACTGACAAACCAACAGCAAGACGAGACTGACAAACCAACAGCAAGAGACTGACAAACCAACAGCAAGACGAGACTGACAAACCAACAGCAAGAGACTGACAAACCAACTGACAAACCAACAGCAAGAGACTGACAAACCAACAGCAAGACGAGACTGACAAACCAACAGCAAGACGAGACTGACAAACCAACAGCAAGAGACTGACAAACCAACAGCAAGAGGAGACTGACAAACCAACAGCAAGAGACTGACAAACCAACAGCAAGACGAGACTGACAAACCAACAGCAAGAGGAGACTGACAAACCAACAGCAAGAGGAGACTGACAAACCAACAGCAAGAGACTGACAAACCAACAGCAAGACGAGACTGACAAACCAACAGCAAGACGAGACTGACAAACCAACAGCAAGAGACTGACAAACCAACAGCAAGAGACTGACAAACCAACAGCAAGAGACTGACAAACCAACTGACAAACCAACAGCAAGAGACTGACAAACCAACAGCAAGACGAGACTGACAAACCAACAGCAAGACGAGACTGACAAACCAACAGCAAGACGAGACTGACAAACCAACAGCAAGAGACTGACAAACCAACAGCAAGACGAGACTGACAAACCAACAGCAAGAGACTGACAAACCAACTGCAAGAGGAGACTGACAAACCAACAGCAAGAGACTGACAAACCAACAGCAAGAGACTGACAAACCAACAGCAAGACGAGACTGACAAACCAACAGCAAGAGGAGACTGACAAACCAACAGCAAGAGGAGACTGACACACCAACAGCAAGAGACTGACAAACCAACAGCAAGACGAGACTGACAAACCAACAGCAAGAGGAGACTGACAAACCAACAGCAAGAGGAGACTGACACACCAACAGCAAGAGACTGACAAACCAACAGCAAGACGAGACTGACAAACCAACAGCAAGACGAGACTGACAAACCAACAGCAAGAGGAGACTGACAAACCAACAGCAAGAGGAGACTGACAAACCAAAGCAAGAGACTGATAAACCAACAGCAAGAGGAGACTGACAAACCAACAGCAAGAGGAGACTGACAAACCAACAGCAAGAGACTGACAAACCAACAGCAAGAGGAGACTGACAAACCAACAGCAACAAGTTCCTAATAATACTTTTGTACGGAACGTGCAACGTTGATTATTTATCCACAATAGAACATTCATGAATGTAATAGAGTGAGATGGCCTAATCAGAGTGTCTGTTAAGTTATTCTATTATAGAGGACTTACTCACAGACAATTTGTACCATTTGGCCTAATGAGTTAGAATGGAAACAGAAACTTTGATCTGTCTCCAGACCATAGAACTAATTGAACTGACTGAGGGAAACTACACTAACAAACAGCCTCAGTGTAACATAGAACATAGAACTGATTGAACTGACTGAGGGAAGCTACACTAACAAACAGCCTCAGTGTAACAAAGAACATAGAACTGATTGAACTGACTGAGGGAAGCTAACAAACCAAACTGACAAACCAACAGCAAGAGACTGACAAACCAACAGCAAGAGGAGACTGACAAACCAACAGCAAGAGGAGACTGACAAACCAACAGCAAGACGAGACTGACAAACCAACAGCAAGACGAGACTGACAAACCAACAGCAAGAGGAGACTGACAAACCAACAGCAAGAGACTGACAAACCAACAGCAAGACGAGACTGACAAACCAACAGCAAGACGAGACTGACAAACCAACAGCAAGACGAGACTGACAAAGACATTGAAAGCGGGGAAGGAAAAATATCTGCTCTCACTGGAAATAATATGCAACTATGTGATTAATCTAAACGCCCTTAAATGGACTCATTGGAGACGCCTCCAACTCCAGAATTAAATCACTATGATAATACCTCAGACAAATACCTGGTATAGCAAGCTTATCATAATGCTTATCACATTAAGTCATGAAGGGGAATTTCTATGCTGCCTCACATATTCCTCACCAGTCCAAGAGGTTCTGCTGTATGTGTCACGAGTCATCTAACTAAAAGGGTTGCATCCCAAATGGAACCCTATTTCCTACATAGTGCACTACTTTTCACCAGAGCACTACAGTGTATAGGGAATATGGTGTAATTTGGGACGTAGACAGGCCAGGTCTGGAGGTGGGAGGCATGCTTAACACTGCCGTTGTGTAGCATTAGCATGTAACTCTATCTTTGTTTAGACAGAGCACAGCGGCTGATACGTCCTCCTCACATTCCTCTCCGCTAATATCTATGTGTGTGTGTGGCTCCAACCCCCTAGGATTTAGGAGTGGAGTGGGAGTGAGTTAGGGAGTTAGGAGTGGGCCTATCCATTACCCAGTATGACTGTTAGACGTGTGGGGACTGAGCTGGGAGACAGACAACAGACAGAGAGATCTATGAATAAGCTCTCCTGCTTAGATCTGGCTCCTGGTACAGGTAGGGGCATGTTGGGCTGGGGGAGTGGGGGATTGGAGAGAAGCAATTTGAAGGGAGGAGGAGTGGGGGAGTTACGTCTGGAGGATGTAGGGGGAGAGGTGGGGATGGTGGCTGGGAAGGGTAGGGGGGAGAGAGGAAGGCCAGTCAGTTGTGTTGTCTGAAATGGAGATGGCTCCACCCCATCCTCCCCTCTCTTCCACACCATCCACCCCATCCTTCCCTCCACCCCTATCCTATCCCTTCGACTCCCCCTCCACCTCTATCCTCTACCCCTATCCTATCCCCCATCCTCTCTCTCCTAAACCTGTCTCTGATGGGCTCTTACATAATCTGTCTGGTTAGATGTAAACAAAGCTAAAGATGGCACATAGCAGAGAGTAGGCTTCCAAGATCCAGACAGACAAAGAATTATCAACAGACCAATAACAGGCTTCACCTGGTAGCCATAGCTGGTAATGACACAGGCCAGGCCAGCAGAATCTTTACATAAAATGTTATAAAATAGTGTGCCATTCGAGATGTATCCCATGAATCACCAAGCCCAACCCTTTTCCTACCCAGCAGACAGGTCTTCTCACCTGCATCTCGTTCATGCTCATGATAGTCCTGGAGGGCCTCTGTGTCCCCAGGCGATACCTCAGGCCCTCGTCCAATGACATGCCAAAGAACTGGCTGTAGTTTGCTGCCCGCCAGCTAGGGACGCAGAGGAGAGGAAAGTCCAAACAGTGAGTGTGAGAAACGTGTGTGTGTGTGCATTAAGGCAGCCACATAGTTCACGTAAACGGCGCCAACGGAGTGTTGCAGTGTCCTTTTACGTATTACGTACAAGAACGCCCCGTGAAATTGGGAACGCGACGTGTAGTTCCTTGCGCAGACTTGATAGGCAGTATTGAGGCAGTGGTGAACGGGTCAGCTGTTTGTTAAAGTGAAAATCTGAGGCCCACACCCAACACTAACCCGCTAATATAGAAAATGCACAGTAGCCTACAGTCAGACAGCGGAATGATTTTTTTGAGAGGCTGTTTGTTAGTCAACTTGTCTATAATTAGACCCATGCAACTTCTCTTCTGTCATTATACAGTATCCTACCCTAGAAGACCGAAATAAATCCTTGCTCACTAGAATAATGTAATAAATTGATCGAATGAATGCTTCAATCTAGTTGACATTGGCAAAGTTTTCTCTGTCATCTCTGCTTCTTTCAGGGAGCAAAGACGTTTAGGGACCGGGTAAAGAATGTAGCAACAACAAATGGAACTAAGGGAAAGATTTCCTGTGCAAAATGTCCAAACGACATCAGTTTGACTGGTTGTAAAGGCGATAGGAAAGCTGTGAAAACAACCCAACATGTTTCTGATAGATTTCAGTTCTGCTTGGATGCATATTTTCTGTGGTTGAAATACTATGAGCTTTTATGATGCTGATAAAGACAGCACCTCTACACCTCTACTAACTGCACATTCACATTCTCTCAAGATGCTGAAAGAAAGAAATCATGTTTCTCCACTCTTGTTCCTGAGTAAAAATGTAGCCTACAATTGGTGTATCATTTTACTGTAAGAGTTAGTATTAAGGTTGTGTGAGAGGTTATAGACCTCCAGTCAGTGTCCAGATTTCAGTTTCCGTTTAACCCATCTGAACAGTAGGCTACAGTTCCCTTCATGTGCCATAGGCCTGTTTGAAGTCCCCGTCTTGTACGGCTCTTCACAATCATCATTTTCTAGATATTACTGTACAGTTGGAACTAGAAGCATAAGCATTTCGCTACACTTGCATTAACATCTGTTAACCATGTGTATGTGAACAATAACATTTGATTTTGATCACATACAACATAACCGGCCCTGCTATCATCCTCTATTACCACTCATGGGTGGCAGGTAGCCTCGCGGTTAAGAGCATTTGGCCAGTAACTGAAAGGTCGCTGGTTTGAATCACCGAGCTGACTAGGTGAAAAAAATCTGTCGATGTGCCTTTGAGCAAGGCACTTAACCCTAAATGCTCTAGTACGTCTCTCTGGAGAAGAGCATCTTCCAAATGTAAAAAAGGTACTTTTCTGGCCTTCCTTATATTTATGTTATGTCGAATTAGCAGCTTCTCCCTTATTGAACTCAACTCTGACATTGTCCTTTGTACCTCCGTGGATTGATGTTAACTTTTTCTGCCTGTTCCCGAAAGCATTTGGCGATTGGCGTGTAGACTATTTGACACTCGTAGAGTTAGGCCCTGAAGTTTAGGCTTACGCATTAATGCCAGATAATGAAAGAAAAACATCACAGTAGACTATAGATATAAATTGCACAAGAGTTAACTCTTTATTCAACCCGCCCCCAACCACTCACCCTTGATCCACACAATATTTCATGATCGTAAACACGCCCGCAGGTTATGAGTCAACCTGTGCATCACTAGCGCGCATGGGTATGTTTGTGTGTGTGTGCATACGTGTGTGTGTGTTTAAGTGCTCTTACCCATAATTTCCTCTGTTGACAGCCTGGATCATGTCATTCTCTATCAGACAGGCATGCTGCTCACACTCCCAACGCCCAGTTGTTCCACACGTACTGTAGGAGGTAGAGGAGGGAGGGGGAGAAGAGCAGAGATGTAGAGGAGGGGGGGCAGAGATGTAGAGGAGAGAGAGCAGGGAGGTAGAGGAGAGGAGGGGGAGAGAGCAGAGGTAGAGGAGGGGGGGGGAGCAGAGAGGTAGAGGAGAGAGAGCAGGGAGGTAGAGGAGAGGACGGGGAGAGACCAGAGCAGTAGAGGAGGGGAGAGGAGGGGGAGAGAACAGAGGTAGAGGAGGGGGAGAGAGAGCAGAGAGTTAGAGGAGGGGAGGGGGAGAGAGCAGAGAGGTAGAGGAGGGAGAGAGAGCAGAGAGGTAGAGGAGGGGAGGAGAAAGAGCAGAGGTAGAGGAGGGGAGGGGGAGAGAGCAGAGAGTTAGAGCATTTGAGGGGGAGAGAGGAGAGAGTTAGAGGAGTTGAGGGGGAGAGCAGAGAGGTAGAGGAGGGGAGGGGGAGAGAGCAGAGAGGTAGAGGAGGGGAGGGGGAGAGAGCAGGGAGGTAGAGGAGGGGAGGGGAGGGGGCAAGAGCAGAGAGTGAGAGGAGTTGAGGGGGAGAGAGTAGCGAGGTAGAGGAGGGGAGGGGAGGGGAGGGGAGGGGAGGGGAGGGGAGGGGGAGAGAGCAGAGAGTTAGAAGAGTTGAGGGGTAGAGAGCAGAGAGGTAGAGGAGGGGAGGGGGAGAGAGCAGAGAGGTAGAGGGGTGGAGGGGGAGAGAGCAGAGAGGTAGAGGAGGGGAGGGGGAGAGAGCAGAGAGTTAGAGGAGTTGAGGGGGAGAGAGCAGGGAGGTAGAGGAGGGGAGGGGAGGGGGAGAGAGCAGAGAGTTAGAGGAGAGGAGGGGAGGGGGAGAGAGCAGAGAGGTAGAGGAGAGGAGGGGAGGGGGAGAGAGCAGAGAGGTAGAGGAGGGGAGGGGAGAGAGCAGAGAGGTAGAGGAGGGTAGGGGGAGAGAGCAGAGAGTTAGGAGTTGAGGGGGAGAGAGGAGAGATGGGAATGGAATAGACAGAAAGAAGAAAGAGGGTGTGACAGAGAGAGAGAAACAGACACAGAGAGAGAGACAGAGAGAGAGACGAGAGACACAGAGAGACAGAGACAAAGAGAGAGACACAGAGAGACAGAGACAAAGAGAGAAACACAGAGAGAGACACGGAGAGAGTCACAGAGACACACAGAGAGACACAGAGAGAGACACAGAGAGACACAGAGACACACAGAGAGACACAGAGAGAGACACAGAGAGACACAGAGACAGATAGAGACATAGAGAGAGACACAGAGAGACACGGAGAGAGAGAGAGACACAGAGAGAGAGAGAGACACAGAGAGAGAGAGAGACACAGAGAGAGACACAGAGAGAGTCACAGACACACACAGAGAGACAGAGAGAGACACAGAGAGACACGGAGAGAGAGAGACACAGCGAGAGACACAGAGAGACACAGAGAGAGAGAGAGAGAGAGACACAGAGAGAGAGAAATGTAAAAAGGACAGGGAAAGGGGCAGATAAAGAGGGGGAAGATAAAATAAGAGGGCAGCAGAGGGAGGATACAGGAGACGTAAAGTTAGAATTGACAGGGGTCAGAACTGAGAACATTGCTTTAGATTCATGACTAATGGTGACACATTTTTAGGGCTTAATTATAATAACTGGAAGTGTATTAATGTTTTGCACACACTGAAGTTCAAGTGATCAATGTCATTTACTGATTGTTGTCCACCGTTGTGAAGACATTTTTCTAAATTACAAAAGGGACAAGGAAGCCAACAGTCAACAGAGAACGTTTGAAGAATAACAAATAAATAAGAAGCTATGCTGTATACTCGAATTCCCTGAGAGAGACTGAACAAGTGGAACAAGAGACTTGGCAAAGAGAATGGGAAAAGAAAGAGAAAGAGAGGGGGGTAGAAGGAGAGAGAGAGATGGGGGTAGAAGGAGAGAGGGGGGGGGCAGAAGGAGAGAGAGAGATGGGGTAGAAGGAGAGAGAGAGATGGGGTAGAAGGAGAGAGAGAGGGGGGGCAGAAGGAGAGAGAGAGGGGGGGCAGAAGGAGAGAGAGAGATGCGGGTAGAAGGAGAGAGAGAGAAGGGGGGCAGAAGGAGAGAGAGAGATGGGGGTAGAAGGAGAGAGGGGGGGACAGAAGGAGAGAGAGAGAGGGGGGCAGAAGGAGGGAGAGAGGGGGGGGGAGAGAGAGGGGGGGGTGCGACAGAAGGAGAGAGAGAGAGGGGGCAGAAGGAGGGAGAGAGAGGGAATGAAGGGGAGGAACAAGAGACCTTTTAAGGCTACAGAGCACTGAAACATATCCATCTTTAGTCAGGAAGAACCAGGGGGGAGTGAATACTGACCAGTCTGAATGGACTCGTTAGGTGGATATTAAAACATGACCACATTAAAATGTTTGAGATCCACTGATATAGAGCATTCCTACTGTCTGTGTTGTGCTGTGGGAATGTGTGTGTGTGCCAAGACCCCCAGAAATAACTAGCAGCGACACATAGTACAGTACAGTAATACGCTGTGCCCCAAATGGCACGCTATTCCCCATATAGTTCACTATTGGTCCGTAGAGTTCTGGTCAAAAGTAGTGCACTATGTAGGGAATAGGGTGCCATTTGGGCCATATAATCTGATAGGCCTACTGTATAACATACTGTATGGAAGAGTGTGTGATGTAGCTGTACATTGTCATGGTAACACCTCTTTAAGCCAACTGTGTATAATATGTTTAGGGCCTGCCAGCCATAGTTCAATAGAAGACTTGTTGTAAACATTCATTATAAAAATCTATGCATTCATAATGAGTGACATAATCACACAGGTTGGTCACATACAGTGCTATCTAAAGGAAGATGATGACTTAACTTCTTATCCTCAACCTTAGATACTATGAACCCTAATGACTGGTCTCTCTCACACAGCTCTACCTATACACCTCAAACTAGAGAGTCTGCTGTATCGGTGGTCCTGTTTTAGGGACTCCCTGTCACGCCCCAGTCAGACAGAAAATTACCACCAAAACACGCAGAGCGATGAGACGACCCCAGCCAGATCATTAGGAAGACGACCCCAGCCAGATCATTAGGAAGACGACCCCAGCCAGATTGATAGGAAGACGACCCCAGCCAGATCATTAGGAAGACGACCCCAGCCAGATCATTAGGAAGACGACCCCAGCCAGATCGATAAGACGACCCCAGCCAGATCATTAGGAAGACGACCCCAGCCAGATCATTAGGAGGACGACCCCAGCCAGATCATTAGGAAGACAACCCCAGCCAGATCATTAGGAAGACAACCCCAGCCAGATCGATAGGAAGACGACCCCAGCCAGATCAATAGGAAGGCGACCCCAGCCAGATCAATAGGAAGGCGACCCCAGCCAGATCAATAGGAAGGCGACCCCAGCCAGATCGATAAGAAGACGACCCCAGATAGATCATTAGGAAGACGACCCCAGCCAGATCAATAAGAAGACAACCCCAGCCAGATCATTAGGAAGACGACCCCAGCCAGATCATTAGGAAGACGACCCCAGCCAGATCATTAGGAAGACGACCCCAGCCAGATCATTAGGAAGACGACCCCAGCCAGATTGATAGGAAGACGACCCCAGCCAGATTGATAGGAAGACGACCCCAGCCAGATCGATAGGAAGACGACCCCAGCCAGATCAATAGGAAGACGACCCCAGCCAGATCGATAAGAAGACGACCCCAGCCAGATCGATAAGAAGACGACCCCAGCCAGATCGATAAGAAGACGACCCCAGACAGATCATTAGGAAGATGACCCCAGCCAGATCATTAGGATGACGACCCCAGCCAGATCATTAGGAAGACAACCCCAGCCAGATCGATAAGAAGACGACCCCAGCCAGATCATTAGGAAGACGACCCCAGCCAGATCAATAAGAAGACGACCCCAGCCAGATCATTAGGAAGACGACCCCAGCCAGATCATTAGGAGGATGACCCCAGCCGGATCAATAGGAAGACGACCCCAGCCAGACCAATAAGAAGACGACTCCAGCCAGACCAATAAGAAGACGACTACAGCCAGACCAATAAGACGACGACTACAGCCAGACCAATAGGAAGACGACTACAGCCAGACCAATAGGAAGACGACCCCTGCCAGACCAATAAGAAGACGACTACAGCCAGACCAATAAGAAGACGACTACAGCCAGACCAATAGGAAGACGACCCCAGCCAGACCAATAAGAAGACGACTACATCCAGACCAATAGGAAGACAACCACAGAGCCAAATAAATGAGATAGCTACTGAAAGAGTGAGGTGTCAGCAACAGACATGGCCTCGACTAGGCAAAGAGGAATCAGGAGTTATTATCACGGCCAACTGGTTAATTACCAGAAGCCTCCGTAGCAGATCCTATCATGACCACAAAAGCCTGGACTTATCAGACACGAACGCTTCTCACACACATGGTGATAGATAAATAAACATTAACAAACACACATGCAGATATTCACAGACCACAGGAGGCTAGTGAGTGTAGGACGTCTCATAATAATGGCTGAAATGTAGTGGTATCAAACACATGGTTTTACCATTCCAGTCATTCCGTTCTAACAATTGCTATAAGCCTGTCCTACCCAGTTAAGATGCCACTAGCCACCTGTGCCACAGACACTTCACACACTACACATTGAAAAACAAATGGATGCACGTGTAACTGATGTGAAATGGCGAGCTAGTTAGCGGTGGTGCGCGCTAATAGCATTTAAATTGGTGACGTCACTCGCTCTGAGACCGTGAAGTAGTTCTTCCCCTTGCTTTGCAAAGGCTGTGGCTTTTGTGGTGCGATGCTTTGTGGGAGGCAGTTGTTGATGTGTGCAGAGGGTCCCTGGTTCGAGCCAAGGTTGGGGCGAGGAGAGGGACGGAAGCTATACTGTTACACATGGACAAAGCTTTCGCAGAAACTCAAGCAGATGTTGAACTGCATGTTAGTAGTGTAGTGTTAGCCATGACTGCTATGATACAGTCGCCTACTGTTGTAAGGAGATCACAATGGGGAGGAGGAAGAGATAAGGACAGTTGGGGCTGACCAGAGCAGAGGGGAGAGGGGGGCACACTGAGGGAGAGGGACAAGGAGAGTGTTTGGTTATCTCGGAACAGAAGTACTGTCCTCCACCCAAAACCCTGTGTGTTACTGGTTTTTTTAATCACTTTGGAACTATTTTCACAAGTATGTGGTAAAATATCTTAGTACAAAACTGAAAACAGATCATGAAAAAGGCTTCTTCTTTAAAAAAAAAACTTTCAGCACATTTTCAACAATCAAAATCCCTCAGTAACATTTTCAGTAACATAATTCTCTTCTCATTTATTTAAATACATTTGCCAATCAAATAATCCAACTGCGCTTACTCACTAAACCGTTTGGTAAACTTATAGGTTTTAAACTGGGTTGTCTACAATATATGGATTTAAGAACTACATGAATAAAATGTGTGTTTGTAAATTAAAATGACATGTATGACACATGATAACCATACATAATGACTACTGTAAATTATAAACATCTAATGACATGTATGACACATGATAACCATACATAATGACTACTGTAAATTATAAACATCTAATGACATAATGACTACTGTAAATTATAAACATCTAATGACATGTATGATACATGATAACCATACATAATGACTACTGTAAATTATAAACATCTAATGACATGTATGATACATTATAACCATACATAATGACTACTGTAAATTATAAACATCTAATGACATGTATGACACATGATAACCATACATAATGACTACTGTAAATTATAAACATCTAATGACATGTATGACACATGATAACCATACATAATGACTACTGTAAATTATAAACATCTAATGACATGTATGACACATGATAACCATACATAATGACTACTGTAAATTATAAACATCTAATGACATAATGACTACTGTAAATTATAAACATCTAATGACATGTATGATACATGATAACCATACATAATGACTACTGTAAATTATAAACATCTAATGACATGTATGACACATGATAACCATACATAATGACTACTGTAAATTATAAACATCTAATGACATGTATGATACATGATAACCATACATAATGACTACTGTAAATTATAAACATCTAATGACATGTATGACACATGATAACCATACATAATGACTACTGTAAATTATAAACATCTAATGACATGTATGATACATGATAACCATACATAATGACTACTGTAAATTATAAACATCTAATGACATGTATGACACATGATAACCATACATAATGACTACTGTAAATTATAAACATCTAATGACATGTATGATACATGATAACCATACATAATGACTACTGTAAATTATAAACATCTAATGACATGTATGACACATGATAACCATACATAATGACTACTGTAAATTATAAACATCTAATGACATGTATGACACATGATAACCATACATAATGACTACTGTAAATTATAAACATCTAATCACATGTATGATACATGATAACCATACATAATGACTACAGGTTATTGCTGATGGATTCACATAGTGGTAACCACAATTGGGGTGAACACTTGTAATTTATTTCAACATGGAGCAGGATAGACAGCAAGGGAGAAAGAAATCAAAGAGCTAGTGGACAAGGGGCCCATCAGAGAGGTGGGCATGGACCCTGTCAGAGAGGTGGGGATGGGCCCTGTCAAAGAGGTCAGAGAGGTGGGCATGGGCCCTGTCAAAGAGGTCAGAGAGGTGGGCATGGACCCTGTCAAAGATGTCAAAGAGGTGGGCATGGACCCTGTCAAAGAGGTCAAAGAGGTGGGCATGGACCCTGTCAAAGAGGTCAGAGAGGTGGGCATGGACCTTGTCAAAGAGGTCAGAGAGGTGGGCATGGACTCTGTCAAAGAGGTCAAAGAGGTGGGCATGGACCCTGTCAAAAAAGTCAAAGAGGTGGGCATGGACCCTGTCAAAGAGGTCAAAGAGGTGGGCATGGGCCCTGTCAAAGAGGTGGGCATGGACCCTGTCAAATAGGTCAGAGAGGTGGGCATGGACCCTGTCAAAGAGGTCAGAGAGGTGGGCATGGGCCCTGTCAAAGAGGTCAAAGAAGTGGGCATGGACCCTGTCAGAGAGGTGGGCATGGACCCTGTCAAAGAGGTCAAAGAAGTGGGCATGGACCCTGTCAGAGAGGTGGGCATGGACCCTGTCAAAGAGGTCAAAGAAGTGGGCATGGACCCTGTCAAAGAGGTCAGAGAGGTGGACATGGGCCCTGTCAAAGAGGTGGGCATGGACCCTGTCAAAGAGGTCAAAGAAGTGGGCATGGACCCTGTCAGAGAGGTGGGCATGGGCCCTGTCAAAGAGGTCAGAGAGGTGGGCATGGACCCTGTCAAAGAGGTCAAAGAGGTGGGCATGGACCCTGTCAAAGAGGTCAAAGAGGTGGGCATGGACCCTGTCAAATAGGTCAGAGAGGTGGGCATGGACCCTGTCAGAGAGGTGGGCATGGGCCCTGTCAAAGTGGTCAAAGAGGTGGGCATGGACCCTGTCAAAGAGGTCAGAGAGGTGGGCATGGACCCTGTCAAAGAGGTCAGAGAGGTGGGCATGGACCCTGTCAAATAGGTCAGAGAGGTGGGCATGGACCCTGTCAGAGAGGTGGACATCAGAGAGAGGGAGGCAGACAGCAGGGAACTGTTGTGTCTAATGAAGTCCGGACCATCATCGGTGACCATGTGGTTAACAGAGGCCTTACCATGGCAGAGGCAGCCAGATTAGAACATTTTAGGACATTTCGCCAAGAAAACCGTTAAGTCTGCAGGATATGGACTATGCTTTACCATTACATTTACAGTAAATTAATATTGTAATGCATGTCAATTCACAAAACATGTTACACTATTCTTACTGTATGATCTATTGACAGTCTATTGTTCTACCCTCAGAGGACCCCATGGTGGTGGCCGTGTGCTGACCGACCAGCAGGAGTGGGCAGTGGTGGAAATGGCGAGGGCCAGGAATGACATACGTCTGTCTGAAAGAAAGCAGGCCATTGAGGAGAACGATGACACCTTTGCCAATGTGGAATCCATCAGCCTGCCAACAATCACCCGCCTTTTGGAGAGGCATCCAGGTATCTATGAAACACCTTTACCTGGTGCATTTTGGAGAGGCATCCAGGTATCTATGAAACACATTTACCTGGTGCATTTTGGAGAGGCATCCAGGTATCTATGAAACACATTTACCTGGTGCCTTTTGGAGAGGCATCCAGGTATCTATGAAACACATTTACCTGGTGCCTTTTGGAGAGGCATCCAGGTATCTATGAAACACATTTACCTGGTGCCTTTTGGAGAGGCATCCAGGTATCTATGAAACACATTTACCTGGTGCATTTTGGAGAGGCATCCAGGTATCTATGAAACACATTTACCTGGTGCCTTTTGGAGAGGCATCCAGGTATCTATGAAACACATTTACCTGGTGCCTTTTGGAGAGTCATCCAGGTATCTATGAAACACCTTTACCTGGTGTCTTTTGGAGAGGCATCCAGGTATCTATGAAACACATTTACCTAGTGCCTTTTGGAGAGTCATCCAGGTATCTATGAAACACATTTACCTGGTGCCTTTTGGAGAGGCATCCAGGTATCTATGAAACACATTTACCTGGTGCCTTTTGGAGAGGCATCCAGGTATCTATGAAACACATTTACCTGGTGCCTTTTGGAGAGGCATCCAGGTATCTATGAAACACATTTACCTGGTGCATTTTGGAGAGGCATCCAGGTATCTATGAAACACATTTACCTGGTGTCTTTTGGAGAGGCATCCAGGTATCTATGAAACACATTTACCTGGTGCCTTTTGGAGAGGCATCCAGGTATCTATGAAACACATTTACCTGGTGCCTTTTGGAGAGGCATCCAGGTATCTATGAAACACATTTACCTGGTGTCTTTTGGAGAGGCATCCAGGTATCTATGAAACACATTTACCTGGTGTCTTTTGGAGAGGCATCCAGGTATCTATGAAACACATTTACCTGGTGCCTTTTGAGAGAAACAACGACCGGGTGAAACATTTGCAGGCTGAGTATGTTCAGTTACAGCACTATATACGGTATTACTGTTACTATTAATGCACATGCTACTTCACAATATCATATTGGAACTATACTGCAAAAATAACTAACCAAAATATATTTTTAGAGGGTGATGGTACTTGATAATGATGTGAACCATCACAAGTACGTATGTGTCTGCTTTGAAAGTGAACTGAGTTTGCGTGAGATCAGGGGTGTATTCGTTCTGCCAATTCTGATGAAAAACGTTTCTTAAACGGAAGCAAACGGAACGAAACAGGGATAAGCATATCTGAATATATCCAATAGAAATGAAATCACAAAAAGGCATCAGGACCCTTCTATAACATGCCATACATTTTCCAAACAAATTGATATTTGTTTGTAAAAAAAAGAAAACTCTTCCTTTAAATGCTGCACCATGCTGTACTGAAAGCAGGGTCTATTTTTTACCATGGCTGTGCTTATTTAACTTCCAAATGTCTCTCTCAAAGGAGAGGAAGAGAGTGGGAGACACATTAGGTTAGACTGGACGTCTATAGGCTCCCCTTTACTAACTCTGCTCCTATCTGACCCATAGGTCTCCACCACACCCATCCACCACTCCAAGCAGGCTAAAGCAAACACTCAGTCTTTAAAAGATGTGTAACAGTATTTGAGCCCAGGTGTGCTATGTAGCCTACAGGAGGGACCAGATCAGGAGTCAGTAGGAATAGACCGGAGTTAGACTGGATTAGAGAAAAACCCACAGGATACTTTGCATGTGTGTGAAAATAAATATGATATGGATACATGAATTGTGGCAGACGCCAACCAGACACTCGCCTTTGCATCGCCAGTACACACACACGCATGCACACGCACACATGCACACACACACACACACACACACACACACACACCCTCTCTAAGAAACAATCCATAGCGAGGTTGTGAGAAACCGTTTTGGCAGATAGGTGAGGAATTCTACCTCCCCTCATCATGGAACTGTCCTCGAGCACTCACCCCAACCCACTACCTCCTCTGTTATATTCAGCTACTGTACATCCCCCAGACAGGAAAACCATCCATACCATACATACAAAAGTGATCAGGACTTGAATAGTCCATCTCGTAACACAATGAATGAAGGTCACTCCATTATTTAGTCCAATTGAAAAGCTACAGGTGAGAAGAAGTCAATGTATAAGTCAAATCAAAGAGTTAGGGGTCTATGAGATAGCCTGGCATTGTCGTTCTACATATTCTTGTGTTAGAAAGAGGTTCAGGTGTATTCGTGTACTAGACATGATTTTGGAGATCAAAGTTCCTGCACACTTGGGCAGTTAGAGGAATTTCTGTCCCAATTATCTTTAATTGCAGCCGTCTTACTCAGTGGGTGGTGTGGAGACACTGTTGGAGAGCTTGGCACAGACACCAACACAAAACACCAGCACACGCGATCCGTACACACACACACACACACACACACACACAATATGGGGCTTGGGCCAAATACATTTTCAACTGTATGTCATGCTGCTATTCAAGAGCCAAATTGTCTTCAGTCTTATACTGTATCACAGACCAACCTACAGGTATTCTGCTGTCAATAGAACAGAGTATAGTAGTAGTAGTAAGGTACTAGTATAGTGGTACTAAAATAGAAGCAAAAAGACTAGAATGAGACAGGTCACTAGGTCTATGCTCTAGATTTCACCTAGTGGAATATCTCATTCTGGTCTTTTTAGATCTATTTCGAGTGATTTATCAATAAGGTAAACTACATTTCTGCTCTGGCATATAGAAATATATTTTCTAGAAACAAGCACAAAACCCTGAATAAGTCATAATTTTAATTTAAATTTTACCTTCAGTTAAGAACAAATTCTTATTTACAATGACGGCCTACCAAAAGGCCTCCTGCGGAGACGGGGGCCTGGGATTAAAATAAATAAATAAATACAATCTAAATATGGGACAAAACACACATCACAACAAGAGAGACAACACAACACTACATAAAGAGAGACCTAAGACAACAACATAGCAAGGCAGCAACACATGACAACACAGCAGGGTAGCAACACAACCTAACAACAACATGGTAGCAACACAACATGGTAGCAGCACAAAACATGGTACAAACATTATTGGGCACAGACAACAGCACAAAGGTCAAGAAGATAGAGACAACAATACATCACACAAAGCAGCCACAACTGTCAGTAAGAGTGTCCATGATTGAGTCTTTGAATGAAGAGATAAAACTGTCCAGTTTGAGTGTTTGTTGCAGCTCGTTCCAGTCGCTAGCTGCAGCGAACTGAAAAGACGAGAGACCCAGGGATGTGTGTGCTTTGGGGACCTTTAACAGAATGTGACTGGCAGAACGGGTGTTGTATGTGAAGGATGAGGGCTGCAGTAGATATCTCAGATAGGGGGTGTGAGGCCTAAGAGGGTTTTATAAATAAGCATCAACCAGTGGGTCTTGCGACGGGTATACAGAGATGACCAGTTTACAGAGGAGTGCAGTGATGTGTCCTATAAGGAGCATTGGTGGCAAATCTGATGGCCGAATGGTAAGAACGTCTAGCCTCTCGAGAGCACCCTTACCTGCCGATCTATATATTATGTCTCCATAATCTAGCATGGGTAGGATGGTCATCTGAATCAGGGTTAGTTTGGCAGCTGGGGTGAAAGAGGAGCGATTTCGATAGAGGAAACCAAGTTTAGATTTAACTTTAGCACAACCAGTGCTGCTATAGCATTAGGTTAGAGTAATGCACAGCTGAGCTGTGATTATCTTCTGGAAGGTTTATACAGCATTGGGTCTATAATGCCTATCAAACACATAAGCCCCAGTCTGAATGAACATACTCAGCTTGGCCTGTGTAGTATATTGGTTAACTAAATCATACCTGGGATGTTACTGTAGTTTAGCCTGTATTAGTTAACTAAACCCAAACTGGGATGTTACTGTAGTTTAGCCTGTATTAATGAACTAAATCCTAGCAGCGATGCTACTGTAGTTTAGCCTGTACTGGTTAACTAAATCCTAGCTGGAGTGTTACTGTAGTTTAGCCGGTATTACCATCTGTATAACTATCACCAAGCTTCTGAATTACTACATGTAGTTCACTACTCCCCAACACTGGGAGAGCAGAGGGAGAGGAACATATGGAGGAAAGGAGGAGAAGAGGAGGAGAGTTGCCAGACACTGGGGATTTGAAGAATGTGTTGTTCCCATCTAGCCCTTGTAGAGGTAACCCATCCTACCCCTGTCTCTAGCCCCAAAAAGCCCACTGTTACCCAATATTGCGCAATGTTTCCCAATGTTGCCAAATGCTCAGTGTTGTTTTGCAGGGTGATGTGCAACCATATCGAGCGGTTGCTTTTATTCTGCTGCTTGTTTGATAAGATGCAATACTCTTTCATTTCATGAAGGCGACAGCTACATTAAACCAAATGAATGGACAGTGGTCCCAAAACTCTCCATGGATAATGTGGGTCTGTCTGTGGTACAACCAGAAAGGTCACGTCATCAGATCAAAGTGTTTGAAGGAGTGATCACTGTTTGAACAGAGAGACGTAAAGAAAGGGAGTGAGAGGGGAGAGGTAGAGACAGAGATACGCAGTGCCTTAGGAAAGTACTCAGACCTCTGGACCTTTTCCACATTTTCTTACGTTACAGTCTTATTCTAAAATAAAATAAAAATCCCCTCCATCTACACACAATTCCCCATAATGACGAAGCAAAAACAGGTTTTTAGAAATTGTTGCTAATTTATAACATATAAAAAACTTAAATATCACATAAGTATTCAGACCCCTTAGTCAGTACTTTGTTGAAGCACCTTTGGCAGCGATTACAGCATTGAGTCTTCTTGGGTATGATGCTACAAGCTTGCCACACCTGTATTTGGGGAGTTTATCCCATTCTTCTCTGCAGATCCTCTCAAGCTCTGCCAGGTTGGATGGGGAGCGTTGCTGCACAGCTATTTTCAGGTCTCTACAAAGATGTTCGATCGGGTTCAAGTCCGGGGTCTGGCTGGGTCACTGAAAGACATTCAGAGACTTGTCCCGAAGCCACTCCTGCGTTGTCTTGGCCGTGTGCTTAGGGTCGTTGTTCTGTTTGAAGGTGAACCATCGCCCCAGTCTGAGGTCCTGAGTGCTCTGGAGCAGGTTTTCATCAAGAATCTCTCTGTACTTTGATCCATTCCTCTTTTCATCCCCGTCAATGAAAACCATCCCCACAGCATGATGCCACCACCATGCTTCACCGTAGAGATGGTGCCAGGTTTCCTGCAGATGTGACGCTTGGCATTCTTGGTTTCATCAGACCAGAGAATCTGGTTTCTCATGGTCTGAGAGTCTTTAGATGCCTTTTGGCAAACTCCAAGCGGGCTGTCATGTGCCTTTTACTGAGGAGTGGCTTCCTTCTGGCCACTACCATAAAGGCCTGATTGGTGGAGTGCTGCAGAGATGGTTGTCCTTCTGGATGGTTCTCCCATCTCCACAGAGGAACTCTAGAGCTCCGTCAGAGTGACCATCAGGTTCTTGGTCACCTCCCTGACCAAGGCCCTTCTCCCCTGATTGCTCAGTTTGTCAAGGCGGTCCACTGTGTTCTTGGGGACATTCAATGCAGCAGATTTTTTTTTTCACCCTTCCCCAGATCTGTGCTTTGACCTAATCCTGTCTCGGAGCTCTACGGACAATTACTTCAACCTCATGGCTTGGTTTTTGCTCTGACGTGCACTGTCAACTGTGGGACCTTATATAGACACCTTTCCAAATCATGTCCACATCAATTGAATTTACCACAGGTGGACTCCAATCAAGTTGTAGAAAGGATGATCAATGGAAACAGGATGCACCTGAGCTCAATTTCGAGTCTCATACCAAAGGGTCTGAATACTTATTTTAAATAAGGTATTTCTGTTTTTTATTTTTCATACAT
Organism: Oncorhynchus mykiss; assembly: GCF_013265735.2. NCBI lineage: Eukaryota > Metazoa > Chordata > Actinopteri > Salmoniformes > Salmonidae > Oncorhynchus > Oncorhynchus mykiss. Next base: position 15,660,192 of record NC_050572.1, read on the forward strand.
TTGGCAAAATTTCACAAAATAACTGTTTTTGCTTCGTCATTATGGGGTATTGTATGTAGATTTCTGAGGACTTAAAAAAATTGAATCCATTTTAGAATAAGGCTGTAACCTAACATAATGTGGGAAAAATCAAGGGGCCTGAATACTTTCTGAATGCACTGTACAGGGAGAAAAGAGAGGAAGAGGTTAGAGACACGTACCATAAGTTGCAGTTCTCTTTGTATGTCTGTCCTGAGAGGAATTTGTGGCTGTTCCTTTCACAGGTGCCTGGAAGGAAACAAAGGAAGGAAATTCAGAAAGATGCTGACAGCCGATAGGATCACATTAATGATAACTTTTTAGTCCAGTTGTGGCAGAAGATCTGAGAGGCTGACTCATACAGATTCCTCCACTATATCTTCTCACCACGCTCCCATGTATACACACACACACACACTCTACACTACACACTATACACTATACACACACACTCTACACTACACACACACTACACACTCTCTACACACTACACACTCTACACTACACACACACTATACACTCTCTACACTACACACACTCTACACTACACACACTCTACACTACACACACTCTACACTACACACTCTCTACACTACACACACTCTACAATACACACACAATCTACAATACACACTCCACACACTCTACACTACACACTCCACTACACACACTCTACAATACACACTCCACACACTCTACACTACACACACTCTACAATACACACTCTACACTACACACACTCTACACTACACACTCCACACACTCTACACACACGCTCTACACTACACACACACTCTACACTACACACACACTCTACACTACACACACTCTACAATACACACACTCTACAATACACACTCCACACTACACACACACACACTACACACACACACGCTCTACACACACGCTCTACACACACGCTCTACACTACACACACACTCTACACTACACACACTCTACACTACAATACACACTCCACACTCTACACTACACACACTCTACACTACACACTACACACACTCTACACTACACACTCCACACACTCTACACACACACTACAATACACACTCTACACTACACACTCTACACTACACACACTCTACACTACACACTCCACACACTCTACACACATGCTCTACACTACACACACACTCTACACTACACACACTCTACAATCCACACTCCACACACACACTCTACAGTACACACACACACTCTACAGTACACACACACACTCTACAGTACACATCCACACACTCTACAATACGCATCCACACACTCTACAATACGCATCCACACACTCTACACTACACATCCACACACTCTACACTACACATCCACACACTCTACACTACACACACTCTACAATACACATTCCACACTACACACACAAACACACTCTACAACACACATCCACACACTCTACACTACACACACACACACTCCGCACTGCAAACACACACTTCACACACTCTCTACACTACAGACACACACACTCCGCACTACAAACACACACTCCACACACTCTCTACACTACAGACACACACACTCCGCACTACAAACACACACTCCACACACTCTACACTACACACACTTTTTAAAATTTAATTTTAGTAATGAGTGGATACATTTTCACAGACACACACATACACACTCCACACTCACAGACACAGACACACACTCCGCACTACAGACACAGACACTCCAGACACACTCTACACTCCAGACACTCCAGATACAGACACACACTCTACACCCCAGACACAGACACACACTCTACACTCCAGACACAGACACACACTCCAGACACAGACACTCTAGACACAGACACACACTCTACACTCCAGACACAGACACACACTCCACACTACAGACACACAAAGGCACGCAGGTGTGTATTGAGAGAGTTAACAGTAACACCCTGGCTGTGAGGTGTAGTGGGAGAGTTAACAGTAACACCCTGGCTGTGAGGTGTGTAGTGAGAGAGTTAACAGTAACACCCTGGCTGTGAGGTGTGTAGTGAGAGAGTTGACAGTAACACCCTGGCTGTGAGGTGTAGTGAGAGAGTTAACAGTAACACCCTGGCTGTGAGGTGTAGTGAGGGAGTTAACAGTAACACCCTGGCTGTGAGGTGTGTAGTGAGAGAGTTAACAGTAACACCCTGGCTGTGAGGTGTGTAGTGAGAGAGTTAACAGTAACACCCTGGCTGTGAGGTGTGTAGTAGTGTGTGTGGGGTTTGGGGAACCCTGAGCTGCACTAATCTTCTGTTGGAATGTCCTGTTGGCTTCTGTCCTCTGTGTCCCAGGGCTAACAGGTCCTCATCATGCCTTAACAAGCTTAATTATACACACACTTAATGAAAACCCTGCCACCTCCAGGGGGTTCCAGGGGACAGGGGCGCCACTCTACCTCACACATCCCACCCCTCACTGGGCAAAGACAAAACCACACACACCCGTGTGGCCTCCGAGGATGGGGTCAATTTAAATTCCATCTAGACCTCATCAGTATAGGATTAGACATTCCGTGGAGTTTGAATCCAAAACGTATAATCCATGTATTATCCTCATGGTCCTTTTTTCCACGTTTTCTCAGCACTATTTCCTTTCCAATGTCTTTTGTCATTTTCAAAGGTTTACAGGGTCATTCCAATGTTCAGTTGAAGTCCTAGACTGGCTGGGACAGATATCTACACCATCTCTGCTGACCTCTTCCCTCTAACACTCCCCTTGTGTAGGAGGAGGGTCAGAAGCCAACGCTGTGTTGGGCCCTGCAGGAGACTGCTGTGTGATTTATGGTAGTAACACTGTAACACTCCAGAAGCTACTCCTCCTTCAGCTGTCTGTCTGTCTGTCTGTCTGTCTGTCTGTCTGTCTTTCTGTCTGTCTGTCTGTCTGTCTGATTAACTCTAAAAGTCTAAGCCGTTGGGGTGGCAGGGAGCTAACATATGGAATTGTTTTAAGATGGTGATACCATGGATCATTAACACGACACTACACACTCCACACACAGACACACAGACTACAAAGGCACGCAGGCATGAGGGGCACACACGGGCGTGCTCAAACGCCAGCAGGAGAGGGAAAGCACCCAAGCTACCAGCCATGCAGGCACCCACGTGTCCACAAACACACACCACACACAGAGTGTGTAGTGAGAGAGTTAACAGTAACACCCTGGCTGTGAGGGGTGTAGTGAGAGAGTTAACAGTAAGACCCTGGCTGTGAGGTGTGTAGTGAGAGAGTTAACAGTAACACCCTGGCTGTGAGGTGTGTAGTGAGAGAGTTAACAGTAACATCCTGGCTGTGAGGTGTGTAGTGAGAGAGTTAACAGTAACACCCTGACTGTGACGTGTAGTGAGAGAGTTAACAGTAACACCCTGGCTGTGAGGTGTGTAGTGAGAGAGTTAACAGTAAGACCCTGGCTGTGAGGTGTGTAGTGAGAGAGTTAACAGTAACACCCTGGCTGTGAGGTGTGTAGTGAGAGAGTTAACAGTAACACCCTGGCTGTGAGGTGTGTAGTGAGAGAGTTAACAGTAACACCCTGACTGTGACGTGTAGTGAGAGAGTTAACAGTAAGACCCTGGCTGTGACGTGTAGTGAGAGAGTTAACAAAAGGTTTTGAAGTGTTTGTCCTATATCTAGGAGACATAAGAAAGCTCTGAAAATATTGTATTTTTTTGGGACACATATTTAACCCGTTATTTTTGTTGGCACAAAACGATCTCCATACTTCCATTGATTTGTATGGGTTACCTTCAGACAAGTCCCGGGGCACGTAGAGCAACATATTGGTTTGTATGGGTTACCTTCAGACGAGTCCCGGGGCACGTAGAGCAACATATTGGTTTGTATGGGTTACCTTCAGACAAGTCCCGGGGCACGTAGAGCAACATATTGGTTTGTATGGGTTACCTTCAGACGAGTCCCGGGGCACGTAGAGCAACATATTGGTTTGTATGGGTTACCTTCAGACAAGTCCCGGGGCACGTAGAGCAACACATTGATTTGTATGGGTTACCTTCAGACGAGTCCCGGGGCACGTAGAGCAACATATTGGTTTGTATGGGTTACCTTCAGACGAGTCCCGGGGCACGTAGAGCAACATATTGGTTTGTATGGGTTACCTTCAGACAAGTCCCGGGGCACGTAGAGCAACACATTGATTTGTATGGGTTACCTTCAGACGAGTCCCGGGGCACGTAGAGCAACATATTGGTTTGTATGGGTTACCTTCAGACGAGTCCCGGGGCACGTAGAGCAACACATTGGTTTGTATGGGTTAACTTCAGATGAGTCCCGGGGCACGTAGAGCAACACATTGATTTGTATGGGTTACCTTCAGACGAGTCCCGGGGCACGTAGAGCAACATATTGGTTTGTATGGGTTACCTTCTGACAAGTTCCGGGGCTCGTAGAGCAACATATTGGTTTGTATGGGTTACCTTCAGACGAGTCCCGGGGCACATAGAGCAACATATTGGTTTGTATGGGTTACCTTCAGACGAGTCCCGGGGCACGTAGAGCAACACATTGGTTTGTATGGGTTACCTTCAGACGAGTCCCGGGGCACGTAGAGCAACATATTGGTTTGTATGGGTTACCTTCAGACGAGTCCCGGGGCACGTAGAGCAACATATTGGTTTGTATGGGTTACCTTCAGACGAGTCCCGGGGCACGTAGAGCAACATATTGGTTTGTATGGGTTACCTTCAGACGAGTCCCGGGGCACGTAGAGCAACATATTGGTTTGTATGGGTTACCTTCAGACGAGTCCCGGGGCACGTAGAGCAACATATTGGTTTGTATGGGTTACCTTCAGACGAGTCCCGGGGCACGTAGAGCAACATATTGGTTTGTATGGGTTACCTTCAGACGAGTCCCGGGGCACGTAGAGCAACATATTGGTTTGTATGGGTTACCTTCAGACGAGTCCCGGGGCACGTAGAGCAACATATTGGTTTGTATGGGTTACCTTCAGACGAGTCCCGGGGCACGTAGAGCAACATATTGGTTTGTATGGGTTACCTTCAGACAAGTCCCGGGGCACGTAGAGCAACATATTGGTTTGTATGGGTTACCTTCAGACGAGTCCCGGGGCACGTAGAGCAACATATTAGTTTGTATGGGTTACCTTCAGACGAGTCCCGGGGGCACGTAGAGCAACATATTGGTTTGTATGGGTTACCTTCAGACGAGTCCCGGGGCACGTAGAGCAACATATTGGTTTGTATGGGTTACCTTCAGACGAGTCCCGGGGCACGTAGAGCAACATATTGGTTTGTATGGGTTACCTTCAGACGAGTCCCGGGGCACGTAGAGCAACATATTGGTTTGTATGGGTTACCTTCAGACGAGTCCCGGGGCACGTAGAGCAACATATTGGTTTGTATGGGTTACCTTCAGACGAGTCCCGGGGCACGTAGAGCAACATATTGGTTTGTATGGGTTACCTTCAGACGAGTCCCGGGGCACGTAGAGCAACATATTGGTTTGTATGGGTTACCTTCAGACGAGTCCCGGGGCACGTAGAGCAACATATTGGATTGTATGGGTTACCTTCAGACGAGTCCCGGGGCACGTAGAGCAACATATTGGTTTGTATGGGTTACCTTCAGACGAGTCCCGGGGCACGTAGAGCAACATATTGGTTTGTATGGGTTACCTTCAGACGAGTCCCGGGGCACGTAGAGCAACATATTGGTTTGTATGGGTTACCTTCAGACGAGTCCCGGGGCACGTAGAGCAACATATTGGTTTGTATGGGTTACCTTCAGACGAGTCCCGGGGCACGTAGAGCAACATATTGGTTTGTATGGGTTACCTTCAGACGAGTCCCGGGGCACGTAGAGCAACACATTGGTTTGTATGGGTTACCTTCAGACGAGTCCCGGGGCACGTAGAGCAACATATTGGTTTGTATGGGTTAACTTCAGACGAGTCCCGGGGCACGTAGAGCAACATATTGGTTTGTATGGGTTACCTTCAGACGAGTCCCGGGGCACGTAGAGCAACATATTGGTTTGAATGGGTTACCTTCAGACGAGTCCCGGGGGCATGTAGAGCAACATATTGGTTTGTATGGGTTACCTTCAGACGAGTCCCGGGGCACGTAGAGCAACATATTGGTTTGTATGGGTTACCTTCAGACGAGTCCCGGGGCACGTAGAGCAACATATTGGTTTGTATGGGTTACCTTCAGACGAGTCCCGGGGCACGTAGAGCAACATATTGGTTTGTATGGGTTACCTTCAGACGAGTCCCGGGGCACGTAGAGCAACACATTGGTTTGTATGGGTTACCTTCAGACGAGTCCCGGGGCACGTAGAGCAACATATTGGTTTGTAGCCTACACGGTTTCAGACGCCACAGTACAGACACTTGGCACATCAGCGTTACCGACTTCAGACGAGTCCCATGACACTACAGACGTTTTCGTGAGAATAACCATTTTCGGGATGTCTCATAGTCTGACAAACACAGTCGTAGCTGCAGATACGGTGGGCCGACATCGGCAGATGTGGTCGATTGAGACGCAGCTATCTCCAGCTTAAACTGAATGGATTTTGATGGGGATTTCTTTATTATGTTTCTTACAGTATATTAACTCACGAGTGTATCGAGAAACTCTTCTTAACTCCATCACTACTCCATAATGGTTCTGTGGAGTGGGAACTAGGAGAGGTGAACCTAACCCTAAACCTAACCCTAACCCTTAACTTGAGCTAATGGTTCTGTGGAGTGGGAACTAGGAGAGGTGAACCTAACCCTAAACCTAACCCTAACCCTTAACTTGAGCTAATGGTTCTGTGGAGTGCGATCTATGAGAGATGACCTAACCCTAACCCTTTAACTTGAGCTAATGGTTCTGTGGAGTGCGATCTATGAGAGATGACCTAACCCTAACCCTTTAACTTGAGCTAATGGTTCTGTGGAGTGCGATCTATGAGAGATGACCTAACCCTAACCCTTAACTTGAGCTAATGGTTCTGTGGAGTGCGATCTATGAGAGATGACCTAACCCTAACCCTTAACTTGAGCTAATGGTTCTGTGTAGTGGGAACTAGGAGAGGTGAACCTAACCCTAAACCTAACCCTTAACTTGAGCTAATGGTTCTGTGGAGTGGGAACTAGTGTAACCGATGTGAAATGGCTAGCTAGTTAGCGGGGTGCACGCTAATAGCGTTTCAATCGGTGACGTTACTCGCTCTGAGACCTTGAAGTAGTTGTTAACCTTGCTCTGCAAGAGCCGCAGCTTTTGTGGCGCGATGGGTAACGATGCTTCGTGGGAGGCTGTTGTTGATGTGTGCAGAAGGTCCCTGATTCGAGCCCAGGTTGGGGCGAGGAGAGGGGCGGAAGCTATACTGTTACATTGATGCTGTTGACCCGGATCACTGGTTGTTGTGGAAAAGGAGGAGGTCAAAAGTGGGGTGAGTGTATGATTTGAATGAAATGGTTTTGGAATTTATCCTACAGTTTGTCTGATAAGGTGAGCTGAGAGATGGGAAAGAGCAAGTGAGGTAGAGAGAGTGAGAAATGAAGGTGTCACTCCTTTCTCTTTCCCCCGTCTCCCACAGGCTAAGGTGTGTTTATGTCTCTCTTTGGGAAACGCAACCTCCCTGTCATCTAGCGAGCACATACCTACCTCGACCTGTCCCTACTTCCTGTCCCGTTCCCGTCGCCTATCTCTCCCTCTCTCTGCATAGTGTGCATTCTTTCTCCTGACCTCCGACCTCCCCCTCCATCTGTCTCAGACTAATAAGAAGACTACTGTTCCTGGTCTCTTCTCAGGTTGGGCCCTGCTGCCAGCAGAACATTTTACACCTCCACAACGACTAGCAGAGTTATAGTGTAGGTGAAGCATGTTTATACTGTGAAAGCAGAGAAAGTGATCCCACTAATCTCTTTTGACTCATCACATACACTGCTGCTACTGTCTATTTTCTATCCTGTTAACTAGTCACTTTATCCCTACCTATATGTACACATCTACCTAAATTACCTCGTACCCCTGCACATCGACTAGGTAACTGGTCCTCTATGTATATAGCCAAGTCGTTACTCATTGTGTATTTATTCTTTGAGTTAATAGAAAAATAAGATTTCTCTTTTTTTCTTTCTGCATTTTTGGGAAGCGTCCGTAAGCACTTCCCTGTTAGACTACACCTGTTGTTTGTGAAGCATGTGACAAATAATATTATATTTTACCACAGTGTGCTAAGGTTTCACAGGCCAATGGGACCTCCTACCTAATGTACTGTGACAGTTGAAACATAACTTTGCCTGTGCGTAGGATTAGCAGTTGGTAGTTGCCATTCATTCAGTAGTCCCATACACTCAGTGTGGGACCTGTATACTTTGGCTACTCTACAGGTCTCCACTGTACTGGGCCTTTCTGTTTGAATCTTAAGTGGCAGGCACACACGCACACACCATACGACCCCCCCCCCCGCCGCCACACACCCTCCTCCCCACACACACCCTCTCACTTACCAATGAAAGGGGGTGAGATGCCCAGACAGTGGCCCCAGAAGTCAGGGCAGCAGTCTGAGATGGTTCGGTTACAGAACAGGTCACAGTAACAGATGGTGTCCAGGTAGGGCACCGTACACTGGTCATCCCGGCCCGGGCAGCAGCCCCCTCTCCGCTCGCAGTACGACCCAAACGGGTCCCTGATTCCCCCCATGTGCAGCGGGCTCATCAGCTCCCTCTTGGTCCTCCTGGATGTGCCTCTGGCCGCCATACTCTCCGCCACCACCAGGAGGAGCACCACTGCTATGGCCGCTAGAAGCTTCATTTCTACCCTGACAGAAGGGACAAAGAAGAACATCTGTTAGGATGCTATGAGCAGGTCATAAATTATGTAGACACTGATAGAGTGTCAGGTCAGACATTTGTCAAAATCCTAATAGATTCATTCTATTACAGGGGCTGAGTCACTGGCTTACTGGTGCTCTTTCATGCCATTCCTAGGAGGGGTGCGTCACTTGAGTGGGTTGAGTCACTGATGTGATCTTCCTGTCTGGGTTGGCGCCCCCCCCCCCTTGGGTTGTGCCGTGGCGGAGATCTTTGTGGGCTATACTCGGCCTTGTCTCAGGATGGTAAGCTGGTGGTTGAAGATATCCCTCTAGTGGTGTGGGGGCTGTGCTTTGGCAAAGTGGGTGGGGTTATATCCTTCCTGTTTGGCCCTGTCCGGGGGTGTCATCGGATGGGGCCAGAGTGTCTCCTGACCCCTCCTGTCTCAGCCTCCAGTATTTATGCTGCAGTAGTTTATGTGTCGGGGGGATAGGGTCAGTTTGTTATATCTGGAGTACTTCTCCTGTCTTATCCGGTGTCCTGTGTGAATTTATGTATGCTCTCTCTAATTCTCTCTTTCTTTCTCTATCTCGGGGGACCTGAGCCCTAGGACCATGCCTCAGGACTACCTGGCATGATGACTCCTTGCTGTCCCCAGTCCACCTGGCCGTGCTGCTGCTCCAGTTTCAACTGTTCTGCCTGTGATTATTATTATTTGACCATGCTGGTAATTTATGAACATTTGAACATCTTGGCCATGTTCTGTTATAATCTCCAACCGGCACAGCCAGAAGAGGACTGGCCACCCCTCATAGCCTGGTTCCTCTCTAGGTTTCTTCCTAGGTTCTGGCCTTTCTAGGGAGTTTTTCCTAGCCACCGTGCTTCTACATCTGCATTGCTTGCTGTTTGGGGTTTTAGGCTGGGTTTCTGTACAGCACTTTGAGATATCAGCTGATGTACGAAGGGCTATATAAATAAATTTGATTTGAATAAGATGACAGGCCTAGTCCTGCTTAGAGATCAACAAGTGAGATACAGTGCCTTGCGAAAGTATTCGGCCCCCTTGAACTTTGCGACCTTTTGCCACATTTCAGGCTTCAAACATAAAGATATAAAACTGTATTTTTTTGTGAAGAATCAACAACAAGTGGGACACAATCATGAAGTGGAACAACATTTATTGGATATTTCAAACTTTTTTAACAAATCAAAAACTGAAAAATTGGGCGTGCAAAATTATTCAGCCCCTTTACTTTCAGTGCAGCAAACTCTCTCCAGAAGTTCAGTGAGGATCTCTGAATGATCCAATGTTGACCTAAATTACTAATGATGATAAATACAATCCACCTGTGTGTAATCAAGTCTCCGTACTGTGATAGTCTCAGAGGTCCGTTAAAAGCGCAGAGAGCATCATGAAGAACAAGGAACACACCAGGCAGGTCCGATATACTGTTGTGAAGAAGTTTAAAGCCGGATTTGGATACAAAAAGATTTCCCAAGCTTTAAACATCCCAAGGAGCACTGTGCAAGCGATAATATTGAAATGGAAGGAGTATCAGACCACTGCAAATCTACCAAGACCTGGCCGTCCCTCTAAACTTTCAGCTCATACAAGGATTACTGGTTGCTGCGGAAAAAGGAGGAAGGTCAAAAGGGGGGTGAGTGTAACGGATGTGAAACGGCTAGCTTAGTTAGCGTGGGCGCTAAATAGCGTTTCAATCAGTGACGTCACTTGCTCTGAGACCTTGAAGTAGTAGTTCCCCTTGCTCTACAAGGGCCGCGGCTTTTGTGGAGCGATGCTTCGAGGGTGACTGTTGATGTGTGCAGAAGGTCCCTGGTTCGCGCCCGGGTATGGGCGAGGGGACGGTCTAAAAATATACTGTTACACATACTCCAAAACAGATGGGGCGTTTACATCTAACAGGTTAGGTCAAGATTTTAAGGGACCTCTCCACAAATCCTCACGCTACTCTTCAAAGAACTCTATAGCATTCACAGAATGTTCTACTGTATTTGAATTTGAACCGTGCAAATCTATACTTCACTATGATGAAGAGAAAGGTAAAGCTGCAAAGATTGAACTGCCCAATACTGTTACTGTATTTCAATGGTTTCAGGTCTGAGACATTACTAGACTGTGTCATTGTCCCAAATGACACCCTTTTCCCTATAAAGTGCACTACTTTTGACCAGGGACCATAGGAAGTAGTACACTTTATAGGGAATAGGGTGCAGCCCTGGTCAAAAGTAGTGCACTATGTAGAGAATAGGGTTACATTTGGGACAAAGCCTGTAAGCCTGCTATAAATATGGCTCTCTGGGGTCTCTTTGCATAATACGTTGTTCGATGCGGCCACACTAAAATAGCACTCAATGCAATACTTCACTGTTTATTAAAAAAGGGACATTCCACCACCGCTCAGTCCAAAAGGGGGGTTGTGACATAATTATCATCAACATGAGAATATAAAGCCATCACGTCATCATGGAAACAAACTTCCTGCTGTCTGTCAGAGCTAATTTGTCAATCTTCAGGAAATGTCCCAAAGGGCATGCCTCTTTCTCTCTCTAGCCTGTCCTAAAAACCACGCCTCTCTATCCTGTCCTACAGACCAGGCCTCTCTCTCTATCCTGTCCTACAAACCAGGCCTCTCTCTCTATCCTGTCCTACAAACCACACATCTCTCTATCCTGTCCTACAAACCAGGCCTCTCTCTCTATCTTGTCCTACAAACCACGCCTTTCTCTCTACCCTGTCCTACAGACCACACCTCTCTCTATCCTGTCCTACAAACCAGGCCTCCCTCTCTATCCTGTCCTACAGACCAGGCCTCTTTCTATCCTGTCCTACAAACAAGCCTCTCTCTATCATGTCCTACAAACCACACCTCTCTATCCTGTCCTACAGACCACGCCTCTCTCTTTCCTGTTCTACACATGTACTATATACAGTTGAAGTCGGAAGTTTACATACACCTTAGCCAAATACATTTAAACTCAGTTTTTCACAATTCCTGACATTTAATCAGAGTAAAAATTCCCTGTCTTAGGTCAGTTAGGATGACCACTTTATTTTAAGAATGTGAAATGTCAGAATAATAGTAGAGAATGATTTATTTCAGCTTTTATTTATTTCATCACATTTCCATGGGGTCAAACGTTCCCATACACTCAATTAGTATTTGGTAGCATTGCCTTTAAATTGTTTAACTTGGGTCAAACGTAGCCTTCCACAAGCTTCCCACAATAAGTTGGGTGAATTTTGGCCCATTCCTCCTGACAGAGCTGGTGTAACTGAGTCAGGTCTGTAGGCCTCCTTGCTCGCACAAACTTTTTCAGTTCTGCCCACAGATTTTCTATAGGATTGAGGTCGGGGCTTTGTGATGGCCACTCCAATACTTTGACTTTGTTGTCCTTAAGACATTTTGCCACAACTTTGGAAGTATACTTAGGGTCATTGTCCATTTGGAAGACCCATTTGCGACCAAGCTTTAACTTCCTGACTAATGTCTTGAGATGTTGCTTCAATATATTCACATAATTTTCCTTCATCATGTAGCCATCTATTTTGTGAAGTGCACCAGTCCCTCCTGCAGCAAAGCACCCCCACAACATGATGCTGCCACCCCCGTGATTTACGGTTGGGATGATGTTCTTCGGCTTGCAAGCCGCCCCCTTTTTACTCCAAACATAACGATGGTCATTATGGCCAAACAGTTCTATTTTTGTTTTAACAGACCAGAGGACATTTCTCCAAAAAGTACAATCTTTGTCCCCATGTGCAGTTGCAAACCGTAGTCTGGATTTTTTTATGGCAGTTTTGGAGCAGTGGCTTCTTTCTTACTGAGTGGCCTTTCAGGTTATGTCAATATAGGACTCATTTACTGTGGATACAGATACTTTTGTACCCATTTCCTCAAGCATCTTCACAAGATCTTTTTCCTGTTGTTCTGGGATTGACTAGCACTTTTCTCACCAAAATACGTTCATCTCTAGGAGACAGAACGCGTCTCCTTCCTGAGCAATGTGACGGCTGCATGGTCCCATGGTGTTCATACTTGCGTACTATGAACATTCAGTTCTATGACAACAGCTCTGGTGGACATTCCTGCAGTCAGCATGCCAATTGCACACTCCCTTAAAACTTCAGATATTTGTAGCATTGTGTTTTGTGACATAACTGCACATTTTAGTGTGGCCTTTTGTTGTCCGCAGCACAAGGTGCACCTGTGTAATGATCATGTTGTTTAATCAGCTTCTTGATATGCCACACCTCTCAGGTGGATGGATTATCTTGGCAAAGGAGAAATGCTCACCGACAGAGATGTAAATAAATTAGTGTTTTTTGTGCGTATGGAACATTTCTGGGATCTCATTACCTTAATGATTTCTCTGTTAAATCTAATGAGACACTGCTGTACATCAAGCAGACAACAACAGATGATACATTTCAAATCCAGGCACATCTGCCTTCACTGGTGTAACTAATGAGCAGTGGTGTAAAGTACTTAAGTAAAAAATACTACTTAAGTAGTTTTTGGTGGTATCTGTACTTTACTATTTATATTTTAGCCAACTTTTACTTCCCTAACACCCAAAAGGACTCATTACATTTTGACAGGAAAATGGTCCAATTCACACACTTATCAAGAGAACATCACTGGTCATCCCTACTGCCTCTCATCTGGCGAACTCACTAAACACAAATGCTTCATTTGTCATTTATGTCTGAGTGTTGCAGTGTGTCCCTGGCTATCCATCAATAAAACTATATATAATAATCAGGCCTTCTGGTTTGTTTAATATAAGCAATTTGAAATGGTTTATACTTTTACTTGTGATACTTAAGTACATTTTATCAATTCCATTTACTTTTAAAATAAGGTATTTCTGTTTTGTATTTTTAATACATTTGCAAAAATGTTTAAAAAAAATGTTTTTGCTTTGTCATTATGGAGTATTGTGTGTAGATTGATGAGGATTTTTATTTAATTGATCAATTTTAGAATAATGCTCTATGTGCAAAATGTGGAAAAAGTCAAGGAGTCGGAATACTTTCCAAAGGCACTGTACATAGACAAAGAATCCCTGGTCACTTTAATAATGTTTATGAATATACTGTTTTACTCATTTCATATGTTTATACTGTATTCTATATTATTGTATTTTAGTCAATGCCACTCCGACATGGAGAGAATCTTGACCACACCTTTTTGGCTGGTGTGTGAACTCACACTCTCTGCACAGCCATGGGACGGACAAACAATGGCCCCTAGCCACATCTTATTGTGTGTGATTGTATCATCAACACTACCATCAACACCATGACCAAACACCATCACCAACTACCATTAACACCAGCATCAACACCATCACCAACTACCAGTAACACCACCATCAATACCATGACCAACTACCATTAACACCACCAGCAATACCATGACCAACTACCATTAACACCATGACCAACTACCATTAACACCATCACCAACTACCATTTACCCCACCATCAACATCATGACCAACTACCATTAACCCCACCATCAATACCATGACCAACTACCATTAACCCCACCATCAATACCATCACCAACTACCATTAACCCCACCATCAACACCATGACCAAACACCATCACCAACTACCATTAACCCCACCATCAACACCATGACTAAACACCATCCACACCATCACCAAATCACAGGTCAAGTCTATGTACTGTAAATGGACATGTGACCAGAATTACCTTATTAAGGGCAAATGGTGTCATGTCACATACAGGAGTACTGTAGTCAGCCTTGCTTTGGTTCCATGGTAGCGCCTCAGACATACAGAATAACACAGTACTGTAGTCAGCCTTGCTTTGGTTCCATGGTAGCGCCTCAGACATACAGAATAACACAGTACTGTAGTCAGCCTTGCTTTGGTTCCATGGTAGCGCCTCAGACATACAGAATAACACAGTACTGTAGTCAGCCTTGCTTTGGTTCCATGGTAGCGCCTCAGACATACAGAATAACACAGTACTGTAGTCAGCCTTGCTTTGGTTCCATGGTAGCGCCTCAGACATACAGAATAACACAGTACTGTAGTCAGCCTTGCTTTGGTTCCATGGTAGCGCCTCAGACATACAGAATAACACAGTACTGTAGTCAGCCTTGCTTTGGTTCCATGGTAGCGCCTCAGACATACAGAATAACATAGTACTGTAGTCAGCCTTGCTTTGGTTCCATGGTAGCGCCTCAGACATACAGAATAACACAGTACTGTAGTCAGCCTTGCTTTGGTTCCATGGTAGCGCCTCAGACATACAGAATAACACAGTACTGTAGTCAGCCTTGCTTTGGTTCCATGGTAGCGCCTCAGACATACAGAATAACACAGTACTGTAGTCAGCCTTGCTTTGGTTCCATGGTAGCGCCTCAGACATACAGAATAACACAGTACTGTAGTCAGCCTTGCTTTGGTTCCATGGTAGCGCCTCAGACATACAGAATAACACAGTACTGTAGTCAGCCTTGCTTTGGTTCCATGGTAGCGCCTCAGACATACAGAATAACACAGTACTGTAGTCAGCCTTGCTTTGGTTCCATGGTAGCGCCTCAGTCATACAGAATAACACAGTACTGTAGTCAGCCTTGCTTTGGTTCCATTGTAGCGCCTCAGACATACAGAATGACACAGTACTGTAGTCAGCCTTGCTTTGGTTCCACGGTAGCGCCTCAGACATACAGAATGGCACAGTACTGTTATCAGCTGTAGCCTTGCTGTTGATCCCTCCAGCACAGTAAAACAGAAAAGCCTCATCGCACAACCAACTTATAGACATTCCACAGTTATTATAACCCATAATGACTGCAAATCAGAGGGATGCAGTGCCCTAGAACCAGCTGCTCAACAACTTCCAGAGTCCATTGCCGGCTGCCTGTCTGCCTCATATTGTATGGAGTCATGAGGGTAGAACACTGAACAAGCACAACACACCCTGGTTTCATCTCACCTGGGCAGTATCATTCACCTGTGCTGAGACAGCCAGACAAACAAACACATGCACGCAAGCAAACACACCCACACACACACACGCACACGCATAGACACACACACCAACTCTCTTTTCTCTCTCACCTCTCTTCACATATAGACAAATAGGATCAGCTGAACTTTGAAACATTGTTTCACAACCCACTAGATAACTCAATCACTCACAGTCGGTATCAGTCTAAAAGCATTTCAATGGAGTGAGGTATTTCTAGAGAGTTCTAAGAGTGTGTCATGGAGTCCTTGAGTTCTGTTTACTTTTATTCTCAACTCAAGGATACACTAAACAAAGCAACCATTTATTTTACAGGTGTCACACAAACCTCCCTTGGTTTAAAACAGGAGACACAGTCCAAAGACAAAATGAACAATAATCTTAGTATCTAGAATACATAAGATGTACACTACACTTTCAGACATTTTCCACATATCAAGTCTAATTTTGTAGTATTATATGTGGGTTAAATCCTAGTTTTTTTAATCTTTTTTTATTAACCCTTTATTTAACTAGACAACTGGTCAAATTCTGAAAACAAACTTTCCTAAGAATCTGATTAGGAAGACTGAACATAACTGAAACTAGTCACAGTAAATGCTAATTACAATCACATTATATCAAAACTAGCATAGCCAAGGAAATCTAACTAGCTTTATTTATTTAGTTGTTTACCATCAAACCTACTTCCAAAATGTTTGTTACATTTTTTAGATAATTATGTGAATCCTGCACCTGTCTGATCTGGCTCAGAGAGAGGGAAAGAGGTAATCCATTTTACCTTGTATGTGTATTCTGTGAAAATCTCTCTTCTTGTTTGTAATCCAATAGAAAAACCCAGTCCTGTAAAAGATTATATGATTTTCTGCTGCTTTCTCTGTAATTCATACACAGAGAGAAAGTCTGTCTCCCTTTCTCCCTCACTCTCTTCTCATTCACTGCACTGTCAGGCTAAACAACTGAGTTATATATACTGTACAGCCACTAAGTATGAACAAACCACTCCTCCCTCCCCCTCCTTCACACTCTCTCTCTGCCCTATCCTTCTGACTCCTAGCCTAATCCTTATTTTCTCTCTCTCTTGAATAAACCTAGAACAGTTATTTTCAAAAGCAACTGCCATTTAGCTCTTTCTTTCTATTTTGTCCCTGTGATTAAGCTTTTTTAATTTGTGACATCACCACAGGGTCATCCACTTGTTTCCCTTTGGCACAGTGACCACCTCGCTACCCCCTAGTGGCCACTAGAAAAACTTGACAAAGGGTGGTTTGAAAAGACTCACCTGTACCATGGTTAGCACAGCTGCAGTAAAAGCAGTAGCATTACTGTTACAAAATTATTCCGCTGCTCTGTCGTTCGCTAAACTAATGTCCAAAGGCATGGTGTAGCGTTTGGTCAGCCAAGGAGTCTGGGTAGCCAGGCAACATGAACACACCTTTACAATATGTCCACTATCTGTCAGGATTTGGCCAGGGTTGTTCCAGTTTTGGTCACTAGATGCCCCCATTGTGCTTTTTGACCCTTTTGTTTTCCCTTGTTCCCAGTTATTATTTGCACCTGTGCCTCGTTTCTCTTGATTGTATTTAAACCCTTAGTTTTCCTCAGTTCTTTGCTCTGTGTTTGAATGTTGGCACCCAGCCCCAGTGATGCTGTGAACATTTGTTGCCCCAGTTGGACGCTCTTGTGGTACTCTGTTTTTGGTCTTGTTTATTTCTTTTTTATTATCTTTTGAGGCCTGCCCCCCCAGGGGTCGGATCTTTTCCCTATCTCCTCCCGAACGAGCTGCTATGGATACCTACATCAAGGACGCTCTGGCAGCAGGCCTCATGCGTCCATCCACCTGTCCGGCGGGAGCAGGGTTTTTCTTTGTGGCCAAAAAAGACGGTGGATTACGTCCTTGCATCGACTACCGGGGACTCAATGCCATAACCGTCCGTAACCGCTACCCGCTACCCCTTATGGCCACAGCCTTTGAGCTGCTCCAGGAAGCAGTTGCCTTCACTAAGCTTGACCTGCGGAACGCATACCATCTTGTGCGGATCAGACCCAGTGATGAGAGGAAGACCGCTTTCAACACGCCTACTGGTCACTACGAATGCTGCCCTTCGGCCTGACCAACGCCCCGGCTGTGTTCCAAGCGCTCATAAACGATGTGCTTAGGGATATGCTTAACATATTCGTGTTTGTTTACTTGGATGATATCCTCATCTTTTCGAGCTCCCTTCAAGAACACACAAAGCATATCAGACAAGTACTCAAACGCCTCCTAGACAGCCATTTGTACGTAAGCCGGAAAAATGTGAATTCCATTCATCCAGAGTACAATTCCTGGGATTTGTAGTGGAACCCGGTCGAGTCCAAATGGACTCCAGGAAGGTAGGGGCGGAAGCGGATTGGCCCACCCCCAAGTCCGTTAAGGAAGTTCAGCGTTTCCTGGGCTTCACAAACTTTTACAGCAAGTTCATCAATAACTTCAGCTTGGTGGCAGCCCCTCTCTCAGCTTTAACCAAGGGTGGCAACGCAAGGTTTTTGTGGGGAAAAGAAGCTGAGACGGCCTTCCAAGGACTCAAGCAGCGCATCCTCTCTGCTCCCATCCTGACACTACCGACTGCGGATGAACCTTTTGTGGTGGAGGTAGACGCATCAGAGGTTGGTGTTGGAGCTGTCCTGTCTCAGAGGGGTGAAGACAAGAAGCTCCACCCTTGCGCTTTCTTCTGACACTGGCTTACCCCGGCCGAGAGGAACTACGATGTGGGGGATCGTGAACTCCTAGCGGTTAAGATGGCATTGAAGGAATGGAGACACTGGCTCGAGGGGGCTTCTCACCCGTTTCAAATGCTTACGGACCACAAAAATCTGGAGTATATCCAGCAGGCGACGCGGTTGAACTCCAGACAAGCTCGATGGTCTCTTTTCTTCAATCGATTCCAGTTTATCCTCACCTATCGGCCCGGGTCGAAGAATCTCAAACCGGATGCTCCAGTTGGACTCTCTTGTGGTACTCTGATTTTGTTCTTATTTATTTTTTATCTTTTGAGGCTTTTTTCTGCTGTACCTACCACTTTGTGGATTTACCTTTTTGACTTGGAGGATTACCTTTGTTCTCTTGGAATGACTTTTGACGTTGTGGATTTATATTTTGCCTGAAGAACTTTCCTTTTACTTTATTAAAACACTGTCTCAAGTACTGCTGTGTCTGCCTCATCTTCTGGGTTCTGCCGACTATTCGTGGCTCAGTTTGCTAAGTGACTGTTTCTCTCACCGGCGACCCGGGTTCGTAACCGGGTCCTGACACTAAATGGTTTACTTTTCATCTCTTCTCTATAGTAGTTCCTAGGTAGCTTCGTCACCCCAAAACATCACTGATCCAAAATCTGTCCCCAGCTTGAGATAGGTGGAGCAGAGGTCTGTCAGTGAAGACAGTATATATTGGAAGTGACAAAGGATCAGAGAGCAAGAGATCTCCAGACACAGATGTTTCCGTAGTTGCCGCCTAGTGTAACCAATAAGTATTGTTAAAGACACACTCAATACCACACACAGCAGGGGGAGAGGGCTATCCCCGATAGACTGCTAACACACATTAGAGGCAGTGCCACAAACTGAATTCAAAGAAAGGTGAACCGATAAAATAAAAAACATTTATGTTGAAACTGCAATTTCAACACAAGGAATGTCCCAGCCCACTTTCCTAAATAAACAGTACACTGCCTGATACAGTGCCTTGCAAAAGTATTCATTCCCCTTGGCGTTTTTCCTATTTTGTTGCATTACAACCTGTAATTTAAATTTATTTTTATTTGGATTTCATGTAATGGACATAGACTATTTTGTTTAAATTGGTGAAGTGAAATGAAAAAAATTGTTTCAAAATGTAAAATAAAAGAAAGTAGTGCTTGCATATGTATTCACCCCCTTTGCTATGAAGCCCCTAAATAAGATCTGGTGCAACCAATTACCTCCAGAAGTCACAAAATTAGTTAATTAACGTCCACCTGTGTGCAATCTAAGTGTCACATGATCTCAGTATATATACACCTGTTCTGAAAGGCCCCAGAGTCTGCAAAACCACTAAGCAAGGGGCACCACCAAGTAAGCAACACCATGAAGACCAAGGAGCTCTCCAAACAGGTCATGGATGAAGTTGTGGAGAAGTACAGATCAGGGTTGGGTTATAAAAAAATAGCCGAAACTTTGAACATCCCCCGGAACACCATTAAATCCATTATAAAAAAATGGAAAGAATATGGCACTACAATAAACCTGCCAAGAGAGGGACACCCACCAAAACTCACAGACCAGGCAAGGAGGGCATTAATTAGAGAGGCAACAAGGAGACCAAATATAACCCTGAAGGAGCTGCAAAGCTCTACAGCGGAGATTGGAGTATCTGTCCATAGGACCACTATAAGTCGTACATTCCACAGAGCTGGGCTTTATGGAAGAGTGGCCAAAAAAAAGCCATTGCTTAGAGAAAAAAATAAGCAAACACGTTTGGTGTTCTCCAAAAGGCATGTAGGAGACTCCCCAAACGTGGAAGATGGAACTCTGGTCAGATGAGACTAAAATTGAGCTTTTTGGCCATCAAGGAAAACGCAAAGTCATCTATGTCAAGTGTCACATTTTCAACCTGTTCAATGTGTCAGTCATCAGGGGACTAGTAAATGATCCAGATATCATGAGTTTTGTTTCCAGTGAACACTGATTCATACCCAGTCACACTTCACATTTCTCTATAATATGGGGTCACAGTGAGTCATCCATGTAGTACAATACAGTAGTGACATTCTTTCAGTAAAGGAGAGTGATTGTAGCCACATGTGAGGGCCCGGGTGTGTCCCAAGGGGCCTCCGATAACCTCCCCCCAATTAGGCCCCTGAATCAGAGGAGGAAGTCACACGACTGGTGGGATTCACAAAATATGCGTCAGCAGAGGAACCGAGGAGGAATCACTGAATGTACAAACAAGACGAGTTGTGAAAGAGGGAGCTATATGTTTCACAAGACTTTCGTTTGTGTGTGTGTGTGTGTGTGTTGAGAGGCTGGGCCTGTTCTATAATGACTCAGGTCTGAGCCAGGCCCTCCAGATGCTCAACATTAGACTGTCCGTTCTCCTCAGGAGCAGAAGTAAAGTGGAACCATGGCCACTAGAGCCATGGCAACAATAGAGGGTCTATACATACTGTACACACACACACACACACACACACACACACACACACACACACACACACACACACACACACACACACACACACACACACACACACACACACACACACACACTCCATTGTTTATCTACTGGCAGCATATGGATCTGACTGGAAGGTCCGAGTTGACGGGAGCCGGCGTGGGCCGTAGTCACTCTGAGTCTGAACACAACCCAACAACACTGCGACTGAACAAAAACAATCCTTGTAATTTCTCCCCCGGGATGGGAGCGGCTCCCAACAGCAGTAAACCTCCCAGGCCTCGACGCACCAAGATCAGAAATCCCAGATGGAGACTCTGCTGTGTGTTCACTGGAAACAAAACTCATGATATATGGATAATTTACTAGTCCCCTGATGACTGACACATTGAACAGGTTGAAAATGTGACACTTGACATAGATGACTTGCACCAGGCATTGCGTTTTCCTTGATGGCCAAAAAGCTCAATTTTAGTCTCATCTGACCAGAGTTCCATCTTCCACGTTTGGGGAGTCTCCTACATGCCTTTTGGCGAACACTAAACATGTTTGCTTATTTTTTTCTCTAAGCAATGGCTTTTTTTGGCCACAGCTCTGCGTAGTGTACGACTTATAGTGGTCCGATGGACAGATACTCTCATCTCCGCTGTGGAGCTTTGCAGCTCCTTCGGGGTTATATTTGGTCTCCTTGTTGCCTCTGATTAATGCCCTCCTTGCCTGGTCTGTGAGTTTTGGTGGGTGGCCCTCTCTTGGCAGGTTTGTTGTAGTGCCATATTCTTTCCATTTTTTAATAATGGATTTAATGGTGCTCCGTGGGATGTTCAAAGTTTCTGATTTTTTTTATAACCCAACCCTGATCTGTACTTCTCCACAACTTTGTCCCTGACCTGTTTGGAGAGCTCCTTGGTCTTCATGGTGTCGCTTGCTTGGTGGTGCCCCTTGCTTAGTGGTTTTGCAGACTCTGGGGCCTTTCAGAACAGGTGTATGTATATACAGTGCCTTGCGAAAGTATTCGGCCCCCTTGAACTTTGCGACCTTTTGCCACATTTCAGGCTTCAAACATAAAGATATAAAACTGTATTTTTTTGTGAAGAATCAACAACAAGTGGGACACAATCATGAAGTGGAACGACATTTATTGGATATTTCAAACTTTTTTAACAAATCAAAAACTGAAAAATTGTGCGTGCAAAATTATTCAGCCCCTTTACTTTCAGTGCAGCAAACTCTCTCCAGAAGTTCAGTGAGGATCTCTGAATGATCCAATGTTAACCTAAATGACTAATGAGGATAAATACAATCCACCTGTGTGTAATCAAGTCTCCGTATAAATGCACCTGAACTGTGATAGTCTCAGAGGTCCGATAAAAGCGCAGAGAGCATCATGAAGAACAAGGAACACACCAGGCAGGTCCGAGATACTGTTGTGAAGAAGTTTAAAGCCGGATTTGGATACAAAAAGATTTCCCAAGCTTTAAACATCCCAAGGAGCACTGTGCAAGCGATAATATTGAAATGGAAGGAGTATCAGACCACTGCAAATCTACCAAGACCTGGCCGTCCCTCTAAACTTTCAGCTCATACAAGGAGAAGACTGATCAGAGATGCAGCCAAGAGGCCCATGATCACTCTGGATGAACTGCAGAGATCTACAGCTGAGGTGGGAGACTCTGTCCATAGGACAACAATCAGTCGTATATTGCACAAATCTGGCCTTTATGGAAGAGTGGCAAGAAGAAAGCCATTTCTTAAAGATATCCATAAAAAGTGTTGTTTAAAGTTTGCCACAAGCCACCTGGGAGACACACCAAACATGTGGAAGAAGGTGCTCTGGTCAGATGAAAACAAAACTGAACTTTTTGGCAACAATGCAAAACGTTATGTTTGGCGTAAAAGCAACACAGCTGAACACACCATCACCACTGTCAAACATGGTGGTGGCAGCATCATGGTTTGGGCCTGTTTTTCTTCAGCAGGGACAGGGAAGATGGTTAACATTGATGGGAAGATGGATGGAGCCAAATACAGGACCATTCTGGAAGAAAACCTGATGGAGTCTGCAAAAGACCTGAGACTGGGACGGAGATTTGTCTTCCAACAAGACAATGATCCAAAACATAAAGCAAAATCTACAATGGAATGGTTCAAAAATAAGCATATCCAGGTGTTAGAATGGCCAAGTCAAAGTCCAGACCTGAATCCAATCGAGAATCTGTGGAAAGAACTGAAAACTGCTGTTCACAAATGCTCTCCATCCAACCTCACTGAGCTCGAGCTGTTTTGCAAGGAGGAATGGGAAAAAATGTCAGTCTCTCGATGTGCAAAACTGATAGAGACATACCCCAAGCGACTTACAGCTGTAATCGCAGCAAAAGGTGGCGCTACAAAGTATTAACTTAAGGGGGCTGAATAATTTTGCACGCCCAATTTTTCAGTTTTTAATTTGTTAAAAAAGTTTGAAATATCCAATAAATGTCGTTCCACTTCATGATTGTGCCCCACTTGTTGTTGATTCTTCACAAAAAAAATACAGTTTTATATCTTTATGTTTGAAGCCTGAAATGTGGCAAAAGGTCGCAAAGTTCAAGGGGGCCGAATACTTTCGCAAGGCACTGTATATTGGGTACAGGAACAATGGTGGACATCTTGATCATGTGGGGACAACAGCCTGGGATAGGGAGAGATTGAATATGTCCATAAACACTCCAGCAAGATGGTTTGCGCATGCTCTGAGGACACGGCTAGGGATGCCGTCTGGGCTGGCAGCCTTGCAATGGTTAACACGCTTAAATGTCTTACTCACGTCAGCCACGGCGAAGGAGAGCCCACAGTCCTTGGTAGCGGGCTGCATCGGTAGCACTGTGTTCTCCTCAAAGCAGGCGAAGAAGGTGTTTAGCTTGTCCGGACATGGCTGGTTTCCCTTTGTAGTCCGTGATTGTCTGTAGACCCTGTGACATACGTCTCATGTCTGAGCCGTTGAATTGCAACTCCACTTTGAAATTATACTGACGTTTTGCCTGTTTGTTGCCTTATGGAGGGAATAACTACACTATTTGAATTCAACCATATTCCCAGTCACCTTGCCATGGTTAAATGTGATGCCGCCATCTATCCATGGTTTCTGGTTAGGGTAGGTTTTAATAGTCACAGAGGGTACAACATCTCCTATGCACTTCCTGATAGACAAATACACTGATATGGTGACTGAGTTTATGTTGTTCTCGGAAGCTACCCAGAGCATATCCCAGTCTGTGTGATTGAAACAATCTTGAAGCATGGATTCTGATTTGTCAGACCAGCGTTGAATAGTCTTTAGTGCGGGTACTTCCTGTTTGAGTTTCTGCCTATAGAAAGGGAGGAGCATAATGGAGTAGTGATTAGATTTGCCGAAGGGTTGGCGGGAAAGGTTTTTGTGGGCATCCCAGAAGTTGGAGTAGCAGTGGTCAAGTGTTTTAGCAGCGCGTGTACTACAGTCAATGTGTTGATGGAACTTCAGTAACGTTTTTCTCAAATTTGCTTTGTTAAAATCCCCAGTTACAATAAATGCTGCCTCGGAATATGTGGTTTCCAGGTTGTATAAAGTCCAGTGAAGTTCTTTGAGGGCCCCCGTGGCATCGGCTTGAGGAGGAATATACACAGCTGTGGCAATAACCAAAGAGAATTCTCTTGGGAGGTAATACGGTCGGCATTTGATTGTGAGGTATTCTAGGTCAGGTGAACAAAATAACTTGACTTCCTGTATGTTATCACAATCACACCATGAGTAGTTAATCATGAAACATACACCCCCGCCCTTCTTCCTGAAGAGACATTTATTCCTGTCTGCGCAATGAACTGAGAACTCAACTGGCTGCATGGCCACAGACAGTATATCCCTAGAGAGCCATGTTTCCAAGCAACAGAGTATGTTACAATCCATGATGTCTCTCTGGAAAGAAACCCTCTCCCTGAGCTAGGCAACTTTATTATCCAGAGACTGAACATTAGCGAGTAATATACTTGGAAGTGGTGTGCACGCATCCTGAGTCGGACTAAAAGTCCACTCGGAGTACCTCTTTTCCGCCGGCAGTGTTTTGGAACAGCCTCTGGAATCAGTTCAATTGCCCTGGGGGGTACGAACAAAGGAGCCGATTCTGGAAAGTCACATTCCTGGTCATAATGCTGGTAATGCTGGTGAGTTACCGCCGCTCTGATATCCAAAAGTTTTTCCCGGCTGAATGTAATAACACAAAACATTTGCTGGGCTAATAATGTAAGAAATAACACATTAAAAAAACAAAGTATTGCAAAGTTTCCTAAGAGCTAGAAGCACGGCAGCCCTATCCTTCAGTGCCATTTAATCTAACATTTTAGCTAAAATACCTAGCTAGCATACCGGTACATACTGCTGTAATGATGTGGTTCGTAAGGATTGTCAGCCAACATAATGTGTAAGGTAACTTGTTTGAAAAGTCATTACTTTATTACATTGCTCAGCATTTTCGTAACATTTGTCATAATTAGTTAAAGCAATGAATTTGTATCCGCTCTGCATATTTTCCTCAATTTTCTTTAAATCTGAAAACAATGTGAAGCCACGCCCGTTTTCGGAAGAATTGCATTATGGGCCCTAAAAGCACGGAAATAGTGTCCACTGCTTGTATACTTCCTATTTTGGCAAATGTAGTACGACATCTGGGACATTTTGGCATATCCATACTATGACCAATAAGCATACTATATACTCAATTTACATCACTAATCGTACAGTTTTATTCATTTATTTTTATTTACCTTCATTTAACTAGGCAAGTCAGTTAATAACAAATTCTTATTTACAATGATGGCCTACTCCGGCCAAACCCTAACCCAGATGACGCAGGGCCAATTGTGCACCACCCTATGGGACTCCCAATTACGGCCGGTTGTGATGTAGCCTGGAATCGAACCAGGGTCTGTAGTGACGCCTCTAGCACTGAGATGTAGTGCCTTAGCCGCTGTGCCACTCTGGAGCCCGGTTTGTGCGGTTAGTCGGAGTCCTTGAGCACAGACTATATGTCCCAAATGGCACCATATTCTCTATATAGTGCACTCCATTCCTCTGGTGCATAATTTATAATGCCAGGAACATGAACTCGCTCTCTTTTTATCTCTCAGTCTCCCTCCTTCTTATCCATTAAATCACACCTTGCTTTGATAGCAGGCTGATGTAGAGCCATAGACAAAACACCTCTATCACTCTGTCTCCATGTGAAGGGCAGATAGTGAGGGTGTCGGAGATAGTGAAGGTGTCAGGTGTGCTGTATAGGACATGTGTTAGATATTTACTTCACGGCTCTCCTCTCTTTCCTCTTACATGTCAGAAGACGGAGGAACAACTTAATAGTTTAAAACCAGTACTTTTACTGATTTCTTTCATTCAAGCCTACTAACCCTGACAAGATCACAGAACATTCAGCAAACTCTCAGAACAATCCTCTGTCACCGTTGCCTCTCTCACATGTCTCATATGTCTGACATATTATTTCCATTGATTGAGGAACCACAGATTGGTTTCTTGCTGACAGAGGAGGTAGCAAAGTGGTGAGTGTGAATCTGCCTCTGCTTTGCCAAAGAGAAAATGTCCCTTGTTAAGCTGTATCTGTCTATAGGATTCAATGTGACACTATCTTGGCATATGTTTAAAGGGACTTTAAAAATATGACTTGTGAATTAGATAGTAATTACTGTATAACAACAAAGATGACAGTTTATTGTCCCAACACTGCAATGGCAGACAGGCCCTGTACACTCACTCCCTCAAGGTATGTTTGGGTCTGTCTGACTCTATTGGCCATATAAGTGCAAGCAGACTCATACTCTCCTTTCACCCATCTCTGAACGGGGAATGGGAGGAGTCCACACACACACACACACACACACACACACACACACACACACCACCTGCCCTGCTACACCAACCTCTCCCTCCCATACCAATCAGACCCATTCAAGCAGATTTCTTTGTCTGTATAGAGTAACTCATGCAACACTGAACATAGTTCTAACGTACCAAACAAGACTTCAATAACAGCAGCATCCCTACATTTTGACATGTCCAAACGTTTCAACCAGTGTGACTGGAAGACCAGTCAACCATCAGTTGTTGAAGGTAGAATGTGACCAAACTAAATATAAAGGCTTTCCATCTTTTCACTCTGAATTTCCCTTATAGCACTGTTAATGGATAGGTGCTAGAGATGAACTCGTTCATTCTGTGTGTGTTTAAAAGTATTTTCCTGTCCTATGTTTTGTGAGAGCAGTACAATACAGACTTATAGTACCAGAAAATATATTGTCTGGCGTGTAGAGACCTGCTGCTCATTTGATATTCCCTTCATCTTTGATCACAGCACTCAGTCGTCAAGTCTCTGATTACACTTAGTCTCTATGGCAGGCAGCTCCTTCATTTTGTTGTAATACGCTTTGTTGATGCCAGTGGTGGAAAAACTACCCAAGTCACCCAGTAAAATCCTACTTGAGTATAAGTAAAACATTATTTGGTTTGACATGTAAATATACTTAAGTATCAAAAGTAAATGGAATTGTTAAAATATAAGTATCAAAAGTGAAAGTAAAAATAATTTCAAATTCCTTATAAGCAAACGGCACGATTTTTTTGTTTTTTTTAATTTACGGAGAGCCAGGGACACACTCCAACGCTCAGACATCATTTACAAATAAGCATTTGTGTTTAGTGAGTCCGCCAGATAAGATGCAGTAGGGATGAACAGGAATTTCTCTTTAAGAGTGGGAATTAGACCATTTTCCTGTCCTGCTAAGCATTCAAAATGTAACGAGTACTTTTGGGTATTGAGTAGAAAGTACATTATTTTCTTTAGGAATGTAGTGGAGTAAAAGTAGTCATAAATATTAATAGTAAAGTAAAGGAAAACAAATCTACTAAAGTATTTTTACTTAAGTACTTTACACCACTG
This sequence comes from Oncorhynchus mykiss, assembly GCF_013265735.2. Classification (NCBI taxonomy): domain Eukaryota; kingdom Metazoa; phylum Chordata; class Actinopteri; order Salmoniformes; family Salmonidae; genus Oncorhynchus; species Oncorhynchus mykiss. The sequence goes on from NC_050572.1 coordinate 15,688,184, forward strand.
GTTGATGCTGTATGTGTGTGTGTGGTAATGGTTTGTTGACGCTGTGAGCGGGAGAGCACTTACTGCCTTGGGGGTTGGCAATATTGCAATTACACAACAACATAATACTCAGCCACAATAACCAAAGTGAATACAAACTACACGGTCTACGTTTTCTGCGGACACTAATGTAATGTACAGTGCTTTGAATGTGGGAAAAGAGCTACATGAATCAAATTTAATTCAATTCACAACATTGAGTCTCCAAGACAGATGGTTGGTCCCTTTTGGGGAGAGAAGGGATGTTTTAACTTTAAGAGGGAAAGGGACAAAAATGAACTCTTATGATGACAGAAGAGGAGTGGCCAGATACATGTATGTTCTGGTGATTCAGTGTGTCTACAGGGAAGGAAGAAGACAGTCTCCTTCCCCTCCTTCCTCCTCCTTCACCCACCCTGTCCCCTAAGGATGTCATCCTTTCATCTTTGGATGAGTGTTGAGTGGGTCTCAGGTGGCTCACACCAGACCTCTCCTCCCTCCATCCACTCCTCCACCCCCATAGGGACTGACCCAGCCTTGATGGTCTGTCACACCATCGCTCAATACCTGTCATCTACTCATCCTCCCTCCCCTCACTGGAGCCCAAAACATCCAGCGCCACTCCACTAGACTCCTGAGAGCATCCTCATGTCTCAATCTTGTAAATCTTTCTCAGATATGTTGTCATGAAGGCTGAATAACTCACAGGCTGTTACTTACCTTGCACCACTGTGTGATGTAAAATGTCTCAAATTCTCAGGCTAAGTAAGTTAAATATTATGAGTAAAAATCAGAAAGTCAAGCTTTTCACTTTCTTTTTTTTGATTTTACCCCCTTTTTCCTCCCCAATTTCGTGATATCCAAATTGGTAGTTGCGATCGTGTCTCATCGCTGCAACTCCCCAACGGGCTCTGGAGAGGCGAAGGTCGAGTCATGCGTCCTCCAAAACATGACCCACCAAGCCTCGCTGCTTCTTAACACCTCTGACAGCTAGCCGCATCAATATGTCGAAGGAGGAAAGCCCCCCGGCCAAACCCTCCCCTAACCCAGACGACTACTGCAATGCAGCTCCTTAGACCGCTGGGCCACTCAGGAGGCCAGCTTTGCACTTTCATCATCATCTTAGTGTTTCTAATATGTCTGAGGCTGCTGACTGAGAACTTGATGATGTTTGAGGCTGCTGACTGAGGACTTGATGATGTTTGAGGCTGCTGACTGAGGACTTGATGATGCCTGACACTGCTGACTGAGGACTTTATGATGTTTGAGGCTGCTGACTGAGGACTTGATGATGTTTGAGGCTGCTGACTGAGGACTTGATGATGTTTGAGGCTGCTGACTGAGGACTTGATGATGCCTGACACTGCTGACAGACAACTTTATGATGGCTGAGGCTGCTGACTGAGAACTTATGATGCCTGATGCTGCTGACTGAGGACTTTACATTTCATCTCAGGAAAGATTGGATAATAACTTAGGGCTTAATTCAATCAAACCCACATTGCAGTAATTACGCAGTAGCTCTTTTCCATTGGTCAAATGAACTCATGGATTGGTCTTGGGTACTGTATAAAAACCTACAACTACTACTAGGGCGACCATCCTCACAAGTATACTTTCACTTTTCAGAATTAAAAGTGTGTGGGCACGGGATGAATATTGTAAGTAAAATACACTGCGTAAACATTGCTACAGTATTTGTGCTAAGGCACCTTTTACCAACACAGTGGCTTGGAAAAGTATTCACCTCCTCTGCATTTTTCCTATACGTTGCCTTACAACCTGGAATTAAAATAGATTTTTGGGGGGGTGTTGTATCATTTAATTTACACAACATGCCTACTACTTTGAAGATGCAAAATATGTTTTATTGTTAAAATAAAGAAGACAACAAACACTCTCTCCTCCAAGAATTTGATGACCCACCACTTTACTATTCTTTAGTGTTTGTGTTCCTAAGCAGTGGGTCATTTGAGGATGTTTTATTACCCCCATCTTAGACCCCTTGGTTCAATCCACAAGAGGTGTTTCCCCCATCTTAGATCCCTTGGTTCAGTCCATGAGTTGTGTTCCGCTCCCCTCCCCCCCTCCAATTTGGGTTCAAGAGGTGGCAGCTGGAGTTGTGCTCTGTAGACTACATTCCTTGTTTTCAGGCCAGCAGTGTCACAGTCAGGAACTCTGGCAGGCTGGGGCTGAATATGTTTGATTGTGGAACATCCACTGCCATGTTCCATGTCAGGTTGCCATGGGGACTAGCTCCAAACAGAATGTTCCTGAAAAGTAGTGTGAGGTGTTCTTGATAAAAGGGGTTTAATGAGTGACTGAGAAGAGATGGGGCTGTATAACAGGGGTTTAATAAGTCACTGAGAGGCTAAAAGGCCTGTAAGCCTGTGTTCAGTAGTCTTCGCATAATGAAGTTCAATAGGAACTAGAGGCATTAACACAAGTTGAAAATGAGATGTTTTAAAATTCAGTCTATAATCACTCTTTGAAATACATTTAAAATATATTACATATTAAATCCTCAAAACATTTTGCTAACAAATGGCTGAATCTTGAATAACAGTCTTAAAAAAAGCAGATTCATGGTTTAGAATAAAATTCATGACTCTTCTGTCAAGGTCCCATTCTCCTACCTGTTTAGATGAGAACCACAGCCTACTGGGCCTTGCAAGAGGATGTCCTTCCTCCTCCTCCACACATTTGACAGAGATTAAACTGTGGTGTGGACTAGAGTTTGATTTGAAATACATAAAGAAGCCACACCAGGCAACCAATACATGTACCAAAATTGCTGAGGATTATACACACAAGACGTCTGACTTGTTTCCATTGTGGTCCTCTATTAGTAGGCAAGTAGCTGCAGGGAAAAACAAGTGACATGGGCACGCTGTGCCATACATTCACTCATACACAATGACCACATATTTAGATACATAGCCCAAAAAGTACAGTGCCTTGCGAAAGTATTCGGCCCCCTTGAACTTTGCGACCTTTTGCCACATTTCAGGCTTCAAACATAAAGATATAAAACTGTATTTTTTTGTGAAGAATCAACAACAAGTGGGACACAATCATGAAGTGGAACAACATTTATTGGATATTTCAATCTTTTTTAACAAATCAAAAACTGAAAAATTGGGCGTGCAAAATTATTCAGCCCCTTTACTTTCAGTGCTGCAAACTCTCTCCAGAAGTTCAGTGAGGATCTCTGAATGATCCAATGTTGACCTAAATGACTAATGATGATAAATACAATCCACCTGTGTAATCAAGTATCCGTATAAATGCACCTGCACTGTGATAGTCTCAGAGGTCCGTCAAAAGTGCAGAGAGCATCATGAAGAACAAGGAACTCACCAGGCAGGTCCGAGATACTGTTGTGAAGAAGTTTAAAGCCAGATTTGGATACAAAAAGATTTCCCAAGCTTTAAACATCCCAAGGAGCACTGTGCAAGCGATAATATTGAAATGGAAGGAGTATCAGACCACTGCAAATCTACCAAGACCTGGCCGTCCCTCTAAACTTTCAGCTCATAAAAGGAGAACTCTGATCAGAGATGCAGCCAAGAGGCCCATGATCACTCTGGATGAACTGCAGAGATCTACAGCTGAGGTGCGAGACTCTGTCCATAGGACAACAATCAGTCGTATATTGCACAAATCTGGACTTTATGGAAGAGTGGCAAGAAGAAAGCCATTTCTTAAAGATATCCATAAAAAGTGTTGTTTAAAGTTTGCCACAAGCCACCTGGGAGACACACCAAACATGTGGAAGAAAGTGCTCTGGTCAGATGAAACCAAAATTGACTTTTTGGCAACAATGTAAAACGTTATGTTTGGCGTAAAAGCAACACAGCTGAACACACCATCCCCACTGTCAAACATGGTGGTGGCAGCATCATGGTTTGGGCCTGCTTTTCTTCAGCAGGGACAGGGAAGATGGTTAAAATTGATGGGAAGATGGATGGAGCCAAATACAGGACCATTCTGGAAGAAAACCTGATGGAGTCTGCAAAAGACCTGAGACTGGGACGGAGATTTGTCTTCCAACAAAACAATGATCCAAAACATAAAGCAAAATCTACAATGGAATGGTTCAAAAATAAGCATATCCAGGTGTTAGAATGGCCAAGTCAAAGTCCAGACCGTAATCCAATCGAGAATCTGTGGAAAGAACTGAAAACTGCTGTTCACAAATGCTCTCCATCCAACCTCACTGAGCTCGATCTGTTTTGCAAGGAGGAATGGGAAAAAATTTCAGTCTCTCGATGTGCAAAACTGATAGAGACATACCCCAAGCGACTTACAGCTGTAATCGCAGCAAAAGGTGGCGCTACAAAGTATTAACTTAAGGGGGCTGAATAATTTTGCACGCCCAATTTTTCAGTTTTTGATTTGTTAAAAAAGTTTGAAATATCCAATAAATGTCATTCCACTTCATGATTGTGTCCCACTTGTTGTTGATTCTTCACAAAAAAAATACAGTTTTATATCTTTATGTTTGAAGCCTGAAATGTGGCAAAAGGTCGCAAAGTTCAAGGGGGCCGAATACTTTCGCAAGGCACTGTACATATACACATCTAACCAATCACTCCGCTAGCGCAAAGTGGCTTTCCACTTGGCAATGGTTAAATCGGAGCTACCTGTAGGCGGGATCCTACACCTTGGGTCAAATGAAGATGCAGGAGGAGCCGAGCTACAGGACCTTATACTTCCAAAGAGAAAAGTATGATAGTAGTATGATAAACCAGGATTAGGGTTAGGGTTGATTATAAGGCTATGGAAAGGGTTGAGGTTTAGGGATTAGGATTAAGGACAAGGTTAGGGTTAGGGTTGAACATACGGGTCAGCCATAGCCCAACCCATTACCCTAGCTTCATGTCGGCACCCCGGCTAAACCATAATCATCCCCCTAATCCCCCCAAATATTGTAGGCCTCCCTCATCTTCAAATTCCCAATGTAGAGAGGATATGTCTAACTACATTTGCATTAAGGCAACAACAGTGGAATGTGGTGGCTCATCTCTCCTCCTGAAACTCCCTGGCCCACCAGTCATCTCTACTCCTGAAACTCCCTGGCCCACCAGTCATCTCTACTCCTGAAACCCCCTGGCCCACCAGTCATCTCTACTCATGAATCTCCACGGCCCACCAGTCATGTCTACTCATGAATCTCCACGGCCCACCAGTCATCTCTACTCCTGAAACCCCCTGGCCCACCAGTCATCTCTACTCATGAATCTCCACGGCCCACCAGTCATCTCTACTCCTGAAACCCCCTGGCCCACCAGTCATGTCTACTCATGAATCTCCACGGCCCACCAGTCATGTCTACTCATGAATCTCCACGGCCCACCAGTCATCTCTACTCCTGAAACCCCCTGGCCCAACAGTCATCTCTACTCCTGAAACTCCACAGCCCACCAGTCATCTCTACTCCTGAAACTCCCTGGCCCACCAGTCATCTCTACTCCTGAAACTCCCTGGCCCACCAGTCATCTCTACTCCTGAAACTCCCTGGCCCACCAGTCATCTCTACTCCTGAAACCCCCTGGCCCACCAGTCATCTCTACTCATGAATCTCCACGGCCCACCAGTCATCGCTACTCCTGAAACCCCCTGGCCCACCAGTCATCTCTACTCATGAATCTCCACGGCCCACCAGTCATCTCTACTCCTGAAACCCCCTGGCCCACCAGTCATCTCTACTCATGAATCTCCCTGGCCCACCAGTCATCTCTACTCATGAATCTCCACGGCCCACCAGTCATCTCTACTCATGAATCTCCACGGCCCACCAGTCATCTCTACTCATGAATCTCCACGGCCCACCAGTCATCTCTACTCATGAATCTCCCTGGCCCACCAGTCATCTCTACTCATGAATCTCCACGGCCCACCAGTCATCTCTACTCATGAATCTCCACGGCCCACCAGTCATGTCTACTCATGAATCTCCACGGCCCACCAGTCATCTCTACTCATGAATCTCCACGGCCCACCAGTCATCTCTACTCATGAATCTCCACGGCCCACCAGTCATCTCTACTCCTGAATCTCCACGGCCCACCAGTCATCTCTACTCCTGAATCTCCACGGCCCACCAGTCATCTCTACTCATGAATCTCCACGGCCCACCAGTCATGTCTACTCCTGAAACCCCCTGGCCCACCAGTCATCTCTACTCATGAATCTCCACGGCCCACCAGTCATCTCTACTCATGAATCTCCACGGCCCACCAGTCATCTCTACTCATGAATCTCCACGGCCCACCAGTCATCTCTACTCATGAATCTCCACGGCCCACCAGTCATCTCTACTCATTAATCTCCACGGCCCACCAGTCATCTCACCCCTGAAACTCCCTTTAAAAGGTCCTCCCTGTCAATACCATTGATCGCTGCAGAGGCCATCAATACTCAGCAACAGCACCTGCTATTCTTCCCATTGATACGTTTGAACTTATCAATGGGTAGAAAACTAAGAAGTGGCATTGAGGTCTGGTCAGTACAGCAATGAGGATACCTCATGTCTCAGACTCAGTAGACCAGTGGAAGGTGTGCAGACTTTTGTTCCGTCCCACTGTTAACACACAATAAAGGGAGTCCAAATGTTCAGTCTTACCTGTGCAGCTCCACCCGTCCCACCTCTCCCCAATGCTATTCTTGATTCCTACTCAGGCGTGTTCCTGCATGGTCCCTCTGTCTAGAATTCCCGGGATTCTTCAGACACTCTTATCTCAAGGAGAGAAAACCAAAAGAGGGGAGCGAGCCAAGAGAAAGACATAACGTCCCTCCTGATGTTCCCTAATAGTGGTGGCATTGGTGGGTTTTAATCATCACACGCCAAAGTAAAAAAAAAAACTGCACTGAGGAATTGTGAGCACAAACACCACATGCACACAATTGCATAGCACACTTACAACATAAAACACATCTGGTTTTAATTTTTCTGGATCAACACAAAAGGTGCTAAAAAGGTTATGACATCATAAGGAAAGGTTTCAGAATGTAATATCAATACAGAGTATTGATGACATCATAAGGAAAGGTTTCAGAATGTAATATCAATACAGAGTAATGATGACATCATAAGGAAAGGTTTCAGAATGTAATATCAATACAGAGTAATGATGACATCATAAGGAAAGGTTTCAGAATGTAATATCAATACAGAGTAATGATGACATCATAAGGAAAGGTTTCTTCAAGTAAAAAGGTCCCTAATGATGAGCCAATGACATAGCCCAACCCCAGGTTTTTCACCATCTACAACAATGTAATTTATTCTGGTTGTGGAGACCATCTGGGTGTGCAGGCTTTGGTTCCAGCCCTAGTTCAACTTACCCAAGGCTTGATGATAAAATCATTAGTTGAATCTGGTGTATTAGTGCACATCATGTGTCCCCAAGACCAGGATTGAGGAACACTTCTCTAGAACTGTCTGTGCCACTTAGAGAGTGCCTAAAAGACCTGCAGGAGCAGTGTTGTTAACTGTTGTTAAAAACTGGAGCCAAGTGAGGCATAATCCAATGAGGTGATTGACATTTGGGAAATGGGAACACTGCGAGTATCAACACTGCACCGTAGCAAGTAATGTCATTTAGGATGAGAGACGCAATCAATAGCTGCCTTCTTAAGCTTCCCTCTTGGCCGGTACCTTGCAGACAATAGCACTCATCTGTCTAAACAGAACCAGGCACACCTACACACCTAATCCCATTCATAAAGCTTGACTTCCAGATTGGGGGAATTGTAGCTGTGGTCATTCGTTTACCTCAAGGCTCTCTTCCACAAAATATCCATGGACTCGTCAGTCTAGCTCAACCTAGGCATCAAAGTAGAACACAGCACCCCACTGGGCACACATTGGTTGAATCAACATTGTTTGAGGTCTGTGCCCAGTGGGTCCATTATTAACTAAACATGTTACCTCATCTATGTCCATACCTGCTTAACTACCCTGACATGCATACCCTGGGGCCACCACAAAGTAGTGTGGTTGACCATCTGGTAAATAAAATACCATGTCACCAATCATGCCTCTTACCCTCATATCAGAACACTCCGGGATAGTGCTGAGGGCTCAGAGAAAGATGTTTAAGCCCCAGACACTTGCTTTGGACAACTTGCTGACACCAGGAAAAGCCTGCGGAAGGAATTCCTAGCTTTGACACCTGTGAGGGTGTTATTACCCCTCGGCTAGTTCCCCCCCACCCCGTTGCAAATATGACAGATATACTCACTCATTTTGGGGGGATTACTCTGCATCCCAGGTGAATATTTGTTAAATGTATTCAAAAATGTGCACAAAAACGTTGCACAATGGTTGTGGTGTACATTGCCAAACGTTTTGAAAACATTTAGAATTTGGTATCGTGAACAGGGCCACTGACTGAGTCTCTCATTGCCTCAATCTGCCAATGCAATGTCATTCAGTGTCTCACAGGGTTGGGAAAGACTGCTCTCTAGTGGACACTCAATGTTCATACAATATCATATTGTGCAGTCAGTGACCACCTTTACATGCACACCAATATGCCATTATTATTTGGGATACTCAAGTATTCTGATTTTGAGTTGACGCATAAACATCATATCCCATTCACAATTACCTGAAAAGGCTTGTATCCCGGTTATGAGATATGCTGATCTTAGACGGGTTACTGTGGCATGTAAACATCTTATCCCATTCAGGCTACTGTTGTTTTACCAGTCTGCGCAGGTTCAGTTTAGCATATCATGGGTGTTGTGTGATGATGTTTTCATCTGATTGTCAAACAAATCACTTCAAAAAGTAAGCTACCTGTGCAGTTCCATCCACCATAATTTATGTTGCTGTTACTCCATACTGGACCATATAGGCTACTGGTTACTTTCACCCCTAATTTAGACAACGTTTTGCTTATAATTTCTGACATTTGATAGTCCATATTATAATTTCTGACATTTGGTTGGCCATATGATAATTTCTGACATTTGGTAAGCCACTCTGTTATGCAGCTTCTCTCCTTTATAACTAAATAAAGTAGAACTCACCAGAATAATGTCTTACGTTGATAGAATTAATGCATTAGTAATCTGGTTAACACTTGTAAAGTTGTCTGTTTAGTTCAGGGACCTGGGAGAAAAACGCAATAACTTCAAAACAGTGTAAAGACAGGTCCTGTGCAAAATGTCCAAATGTCATCAGTTTGGCTGGTTTTGAGGAAATTAATAGCTGAGAAAATGATTCTGATAAAGCCTCCCAGTTTATTTAACCTTTATTTAACTAGGTAAGTCAGTTAAGAACCAATTCTTATTTACAATGACGGCCTACCACGGCCAAGCACTAACCCGGATGACGCTGGGCCAATTGTACTCTGCCCTATGGGACTCCCAATTATGGACGGTTGTGATACAGCCTGGAATTGAACCAGGTCTGTAGTGACACCTCTAGCACTGAGAGGCTGTGCCTTAGACTGCTGCGCCACTCTGGAGCCCAAAATCTTGGGTGCATATTTTATGTGGTTGAAATACTGTCTGCTTGCATGTCAAAGATAACACATGCATTTTCATAAGAGATGCTGAAAGAAAGAAATACCATTTCTCCGCCCCTGTTCCGAGAAAAAATGCCTAATTCTGCAGGAGTTAACATTATCTATCCAGAATACTGTGCGCATGTAAACGTGGTCAGTGAGAGAGCTCGAGAGAAACAGAGAGACAGAGAGAGAAAAGCATTGGGAAACAGAGTGAGGGAGACAGAGAGAAATGGAGAGCGAGAGAGCGTTCCATCGACAAGCCTTACATTGTGGTTTGCCACGTTGTGGTTTGCCACAGCTGAAGTCACAATGCCTTTAGCATTCCAACTCCCTGCATTCCGCAGCAATTACATCATCGCACATGCACCCTTTCCTGCCACCCTATCCCCAATAGGTAACAAGCAGGAATCAGGAAATGACCTCAAATCAACCAGACAATGAAAACAATATGAGAATAACACCTGTAGCTAAACTACTATGTATTGTAGCGCTCCACTGTAACTAGAGACAATCTGGTCTGGGCTCAAAGTGCAAAAACATCCATTTGTGTCATTACCTTTAGGTTATTATATGTCTTCCAAGAATGTGGGGGTATGGTTAATAGGACGGACAAAGTGATGAAGAGACCTTAAACAAAACTGAATGAAGTGAGAGCTGGGCTGGACTTAGAAGATATGCTGCTTTATCGTTTGACTGGATTAACCATGTCAATACCACTATAAACCTTTTGTTAATTAAAAAATAATTTATCATCACCCTGTAATTTAGCGTGCTGGTATAATTTGGCAGGCAAGTGTAGTATTTTTCATATAATTACCTGTACTATATACAGACGTGGGACTGATTTAGACCTGGGACAACAGGTGTGTGCAATTAATTATCAGGTAGAACAGAAACCCAACAGGCTCCGGCCCTCGCGGGTAAAAGTCGACTACCCTTGATATAGGGAATAGGGTGCCATTTGGTAGTCAGACATTCTGTATCTGGATAGAGTTCCTGTGGAGCGAATGATGGACTTATCTACATTACAGGCTGCACGCTGAAGTTAAACACACACGTCCACTATAACAGTGTTTCCCAACTCCGGTCCTCCAGTACCTTCAACGGTACATGTTTTTGTTGTGGCCCCAGACAAGCACACCTGATTCAACTTGTCAACTAATCATCAAAACCTTGATTAGTTGAATCAGGTGAGTTTGTCCCTGTGCTACAACATACATGTGTACTGGAGGACCGAAGTTGGGGAAACGCTGCACTGGCCAAATGATACATGAACATCCTGCCATTCATGTGATAAATCCAGGGAAAGGAAGTATCTATAGACCTCTGGAGTCTTTGAATTGGTCCCTACTGTACATTGGGTATTTATTAAAGCTACGACGTTAATGTTAAGTGGTTGGTAATAACATAGTTTGTAATCTTTCCAGAGTGGACTGAGTCAACAAAGTTTGATTTGATCCAAAAATGGTACGAGGATCGTTGATCATCATCATCATCAATAGGCTAAAGCAGGCAGGAGAAAGAAGACTCTGCCTTACTCAAATGAGAGACAGCTTAACATTCAATTAAATCATTATTGAAAAAAGGTAATAAATTAGTCAAATGAGTTCTTCTCAACAAGTAGTGAGCATTTTATGGTTTCACTTTTAAAAAACCAGGTGTGCATTAGAAAATAAAAACACTGAATATCGTTATTATTCCAACGGGTAACTTCATCAAATCATTGAAATTGCATGGAAGACATTTTGTTAATACTAGTTTATTGCTTTGACTTTGTACTAATTCTCATTGTAACAATAGATCCAATACATTATAGGGATTAAAAGAAGTGAGGGAGGATGGATGGATGGAATGTTGGAAGGGCAGCAAGTCAGAGGGCCCATCTCAAAAGACACCCTATTCCCTATATAGTGTAGTACTTTAGACCAAGGGCCCTTCAGGCTCTCGTCAACAGCAGTGCGCTAGATAGGGAATATGGTGCCATTTTGGGACGCAGACAGAGGATGGAATCTTGAAAGGGACAGTAAGACAACATGCAGAAGATTAGATCATGCTCAGCCTTCGTGTTGATTAGAAAATCAGAGCTGTGCTTATCTCAGTTCCTATAGAAGCTAATGTGTATCAAGGGAAGGCAGGGTGACGTGCTGGGTCAGTACTGTCACTGTGGGATGCTAAAGGTCATGCCTCCAGTCCCAGCTTAAAATGTGACAGAATTTGAATAGAGGAGCAATGATTCAGTTTTAAAACTATACACTTGCAATTGGTACGTTCATTCCAATCAGTTGTTTCTGTAATCAGTCTTGTGGAAAAACATTTAAGGGCTTGTTCAAGCTGTTGACTCAGTGTATGTCGTTGCATAGTAAGGGACTGAGATTACAATGAAAATATACATTTTCTGTGATTTCCTTATCAAAGTTATATTGTGTTATGTAAGGCATATCGTTCTGTACTGTGCTGTAGCCACTCAACACCACTGAAAGTAGATCGTGTCTCATCACTGCAACTCCCCAACGGGCTCGGGAGAGGCGAAGGTGGAATCATGTGTCCTCCGAAACATGATCCGCCTAACCGCGCTCCTTAACACCCACCATCTTAACTCTGAAACCAGCCACACGAATGTGTTAGAGGAAACTGTTCAACTGGCGACTGGGGTCAGCCCGCAGGCACCCGGCCCACCACAAGGAGTCTCTAGAGCGCGATGAGCCAAGTAAAGCCCCACCAGCCAAACTCTCCCCTCACCCGGACGACACTGGGCCAATTGTGCGCCGTCCTACGGGACGTGTCACAGCACGGGAATGAACCCGGGTCTGTAGTAACGCCTCTAGTACTGTGATGCAGTCTCTTAGACCGCTGCGCCACTCGGGAGGCCCAGATCAAGATATTTAACTCTAAAAAGACTATAGCATGTAAAGCGACACATCAGTCTAATATGGATAAGTGTGTACTGTCTACCACTGAATGAACAATTAACTGATTTGACATAATTTGGCATGGCTTCTATTTAAGGACAATAACAAAAAGCTATTTACCATCCAACAATACATACGTAATGAAATGATGCCAAACTGAATCTCTAGGCCCTACTGAATGTGGTCTTGCCATTGTCTAACTCAGAACAGTCACTTGTCGTCGATTTGACAAAAGCAGCAACAAAAACAGCAGATGTCCCAAGCGTAAAATGCTTCAGAATCTCCAGACGCTTTGAATGGTACATTAAGCACCTGAATCAACTAACTGTTGGCTTGATTGAACCTAATTCATTTGTCCAAGCCTCTCATGCTGCCAGAGACTTGCTTGTACTGGCTGAAAACAGAACTGTGATTCTGAGAAAAAGCCTCTCGTGGTGCCAGAGACTTGCTTGTACTGGCTGAAAACAGAACTGTGATTCTGAGAAAAGCCTCTCGTGGTGCCAGAGACTTGCTTGTACTGGCTGAAAACAGAGAACTGTGATTCTGAGAAAAAGCCTCTCGTGGTGCCAGAGACTTGCTTGTACTGGCTGAAAACAGAGAACTGTGATTCTGAGAAAAAGCCTCTCGTGGTGCCAGAGACTTGCTTGTACTGGCTGAAAACAGAACTGTGATTCTGAGAAAAAGCCTCTCGTGGTGCCAGAGACTTGCTTGTACTGGCTGAAAACAGAGAACTGTGATTCTGAGAAAAAGCCTCTCGTGGTGCCAGAGACTTGCTTGTACTGGCTGAAAACAGAACTGTGATTCTGAGAAAAAGCCTCTCGTGGTGCCAGAGACTTGCTTGTACTGGCTGAAAACAGAACTGTGATTCTGAGAAAAAGAAAGTGTCCTCCATTGTTAGGCCGGATGCAATTATGACTAACAGTTAAATCAATCGTTGAGCTCTGGGACTGTGTGTGTGAAGTATGGGAGTGTCTGAGAACAGTCATGCATCGTCAATTTGACGAGACAAAAATGCTACATTTATTCAACTTTATAGGAAACAATATCAAAAAAACAAAATGGGACACATTCATAACGGACTCAAAACTAACATTCACTTTAAACAATAAAAACCCCCACAAAAATACAATCATAGAAATGGTCCATGTAATTTTAGCTGTCAGAGGAGACGCGGTGGAGTGTATGAACAAACAGAAAGGACGACTTACAAGTACTCTGATTACAGTAATTACAGGAGTCTCTTCAGGTGCCAGTGTCCACTACAGTGGGTACAAGAATATAACTTTGGGGTGAGTGTTCTCCAGTTCTGTCCATTAGAAAATCTTTACATAACATTACCTCTATGAGCAAACCATTGTTTAGGGTCTGTCAGCGAACCATAAACAACCATACACCATACGGCTAAAGTGGACTCTCTCTTTTCGATAAAGCAAGGAGGACGTCTGTATTGAATCCTGCCACGGTTAGATGCAGTAAAGAAGTATTTATAAAGCTATTGGCTAAGAGACATGCATAGATAGGAGAGGCTACAGTACCAGAGATCATGCTTCTGACATGGATGAATGCCTCCCAGGCATTATCTCATCAGCCACCACCTGACTGTACCATTCACACGACTGGCTGCATCACACCAACAGTACTCAGTCTGTTCACTCGACGTGCATCATGAGAAGGTGCGTGTGTTGGGCGAATCAACGAGACAAGATTTCTCTATCGACAATGAGAGAAAGTAAGGCTCTGGTCCAACATCCACACTAGCACACTGCTTTGAAGCTATTATGGTTGGTGCATGCACTTTAAGTAGTATGCTAGTGTTGATGTTGGAAAGCAGCCAAAGAATGTGTGATAGTTGGTTGGTTTGGAAAACATCTCATCATAGACATGAGCTGATTGGCTGGCCTAAACCAGCTGACATAAAACACAGGAGTGAGATACTACGTGACAAAGACGGGTGAGAATGAAGGAGTACTGATACAGAGAGAAGGGACATCACCCTCTATAGTCTGACTTGGGGTCAGTGTTTTCTTACCCTTTGGTCTGGTCTGAGGAACACGCATGTCTGAGGGGTGGGCGGCAAGACAGAGGTTTTTAAAGAGATCAACAGGTAGAAAACATACAATAACCCCTTTAACCTGACCCTTTGTGAAGACGTGTAAAATATCTTCCGAATGCCATGAAACAATGCTAGAGAGAGAGAGTCCCCATTCCAAAACTGATTTGGAAAACAGAGCCTGCCTCCTTCCAGTCTTTCTCTCACTATTATGCAATACCATATTGGCTGTTTCAAGGAGTCACTTTCTCTTTCTTTTCTTTTTTTGCAAAGACTGCTTTTTGTATAGAGAATCATGAGTCGGGAGACTATCGGAGTGGCATGGATGTACTTCAAAGAGGGATGGAACAAGTGTCACACACGAGGCCTAAGTTCTTCTCTTGTTGTAACCTAGTCCCTCTCTTTTCAGGACAGCATACTGTAGAACTGTAGAACGAGTATCATGAAACAACCTGGACTGGAGGGCAAGGACAGAGAGCTGATGTTTTGGTGAAATGGCTGTGGTTTTCATCTTTCTATTCATGACGAGTCGTCCATTTTTGGGCCTTTTTTCCAGTCTGGGTATCCCCACAGTGGAGTAGATGGGGACATGACGTCTTTGCAGTGCCTCAGAAAGAGAGTTGAGTTGAGCTGTGGAAGGTGTGGTGAGGATGAGAGGAGGGGACAGAACAGGGCGCACACAGTACATTCATCAGAAGCTTAGAGACAGTCCGTCTCCTATAGCAACAGATTAGAGAACTAATCAAACAAATCAAAGCTATTCTGACTGTTGGAGAGCTGCAGCAGTTCATTGGTTCATCTGGAAATCTATTGATCACAAATTAGGAAACCAGTAGAGGAAAAAAACTGAGCAGATAACAGAACACCAAACCGTGTAAAAAATGTACAAAACCCAAACTTGGGTTGATATTTAGGAAAAGGCATAGATAGATACAGTATATATGATGTGGTTGGTGAGTGAAACTGGTCAGTTGGTAGTGTTAGGTGGTCAAGTAGTAGTGTTGTTCTCTCTCTTCTTTGGGCCAGGACTCTGCTCAGATGGTACCCTCTGGTGGCCAGTGTATGCATATTCAGTAGGGACTCCACTGGTTCACTTGAGGCTGGGTTAGGGTTGGATAGGGCTATGGCCAGATGAAGGGAGAGGATTAAGGGAGGAAGGTGTGGAGGGAGGGTGTGAGTGAAGGGCTTCATGTGAGGAGTAGTTAGGGTTGATGGGTGTTGGTTTGTAAACAGAGAAAGGATAGTATGATGAAGACTCCACTAGTGGGGGCTCTAAAACGGAGCAGATGATTTAAAATACACCACATAGCCAAAGGTATGTGTTCACCCTCTCGTCAAACATCTCATTCCAAAATCATGGGCATTAATATGGGGTTGGTCCCCCCTTTGCTGCTATTACAGCCTCTATCTACCCTTCTGGGAAGGATTTCCACTATATGATGGAACATTGCTGCAGGGACTTGCGTTCATTCAGCCACAAGAGCATTAGTGAGGTCGGGCACTGATGTTGGGCGATTAGGCTTGGCTCGCAGTCGGCGTTCCAATTCATCCCAAAAGGTGTTTGATGGGGTTGAAGTCAGGGCTCTGTGCAGGCCAGTCAAGTTCTTCCACACCGATCTCGACAAACCATTTCTGTATGGACCTCGCTTTGTGCACGGGGGCATTGTCATGCTGAAACAGGAAAGGGCCTTTTTTTGGCAAATTGTTGCCACAAAGTTGAAAGCACAGAATCCTCTAGAATGTTATTGTATGCTGTAGCGTTAAGATGCCCCTTCACTGGAACTAAGGGGCCTAACCTGAACCATGAAAAACAGCCCCAGGTCATTATGCATTCGGGCAGGTAGCGATCTCCTGTCATCGCCAGAATGCACAGTGTGATTCATCACTCCAGAGAACGCATTTCCACTGCTTCAATGGTGGCGAGCTTTACACTACTCCAGCCGACGCTTGGCATCTCGCATTGTGATCTTAGGCTTGTATGCAGCTTCTCGGCCACGGAAACCCATTTCATTAAGCTCCCGACGAACAGTCCTTGTGCTGGTAATGCTTCCAGAGGCAGTTTGGAACTTGGTAGTGAGTGTTGCAACCGAGGACAGACGATTTTTACATGCTACACGCTTTAGCACTTGGCAGTCCTGTTCTGTGAGCTTGTGTGGCCTACCACCTTGGGGCTGAGCTGTTGTTGCTCCTAGACGTTTCCACTTCACAATAACAGCACTTACAGTTGACCAGGGCAGCTCTAGCATGGCAGAAATATGACGAACTGACTTGGTGGCATCCTATGATGGTGCCACGTTGAATGTCACTGAGCTCTTCAGTACAGGTCATTCTACTGCCAATGTTTGTATATGGAGATTGCATGGCTTTGTGCTCGATTTTATACACCTGTCAGCAATGGGTGTGGCTGAAATAGCCGAATCCACTAATTTGAAGGGTTGACCACATACTTTTGGCCATGTAGTGTATGTGGAGGGAGAAATTATTAAAGATGAGGATCAGTCAATGGTAAAAAGTGTGGGTCCTAAGGTGTGGACTGTGAATTCCTAAAGGAGTCAGACCTCCAAAGTTAGGAATCAAATTAGTTTGGTGATTAGTGGGAAGAGCTATGGGCATAGTGGGTTGTTCCAGGGGTGCTGCTACAGTCCAGTATTGTGACATGACATCTCAGGGCCATTGTGGTGAGGGTCTAGCGGTGGACCCAGTTCATTCCCAGACTCAGCCCCAGCCTCAGTCAGTGAGTACAATACCAGTCACTTTATGTTGCTGGACTCTGAGTGGGAGATGTTGAGTGTGTTGGCGGAAGGGAAAAGGTCACGATGGTCTGTGGGGCTGTGGTAGTCCGACGTCAGGTCTGGTTCTAACAGGGAGGACAAGGTGAAGTTGGAGGAGCCTTTCTTCAGACACTGTGTGTAGAAGTTAAGAAGGAGGTCCAGCTTGTTCTCTATCGACTGCACCTGTACAGAGATTAACACACACTAATTATTTTGTGCACTAAAATCTATTTATGACATTATTAATGAGCAATGATTATTATAGTATTTTTTTACTCGGTATTTCATTATAAATTACAAAGCTAAATGGCAGTTAGTAGTACTACTAACCCAATAATTATCATTAGACAAATACAAGCATAAATTGAGAAATCATGCACTCACCCCTATATTATACTGAACAAAAATATAAACGCAACATGCAACAATTTCAAAGATTTTACTGAGTTACAGTTCATATAAGGAAATCGGTCAATTAAATAAATAAATTAGATCCTGATCTATGGATTTCACATGACTGGACAGGGGCGTAGCCATGGGTGGGCCTGGGACGGCACCCACTTAAAAGCCAGGCCAAGCCAATCAGAATGCGTTTTTCCCCACAAAAGGGCTTTATTACAAACAGAAATACTCCTCAGCACCCCCCCTCCCCTGATGATCCTATAAGTGGAAAAGCCGGATGTGTAGGTCCTGGGCTGCGTGATCTGCAGTTGTGAGGCCGGTTGGACGTCCTCATAAATTCTTTAAAACGACGTTGGAGGCGGCTTATGGTCGAGAAATGAACATACATATCTCTAGCAACAGCTCTGGTGGACATTCCTGCAGTCAACATGCTAATTGCATGCTCTCAAAACTTGAGACATCTGTGGCATTGTGTTGTGTGACAAAACTGGACATTTTAGAGTGGCCTTTTATTGTCCCCAGTACACCTGTGTAATGATCATGCTGTTTAATCAGCTTCTTGCTATGCCACACCTTTCAGGTGGATTGAATATCTTGACAAAGGATCAAATAACACTTATTTTGTACAAAATGATTCTGCAACTTCTGGATATCAGGACAGTGATCACTCATCTCGGATTAGACAAAGATTTTTTCTTCAACATACAATACGCACAAGACCTTCTATAAACATCCGGCAGGGCCGACACCCCCGTTATTTGCGAGAGGAACCGACGCAGGTACAAAGAGCTGGATGCCTGGTCAGGACCCGAAAAAAGCGAATGAGCAAGCTGCCGTTACCGTCAATACTACTCGCCAACGTGCAATCATTGGACAATGAACTAGACGAGGTACAATCACGAATATCCTACCAACGGGACATCAAAAACTGTAATATCCTATGTTTCACGGAATCGTGGCTGAATGATGAGATGGATATTCAGCTAGCGGGATACACGCTGCACTGGCAAGATAGAACAGCACACTCCGGTAAGACAAAGGGGGGGGGGGGGGGGGGGGGTCTGTGCATATTTGTAAACAGCTGGTGCACGAAATCTAAGGAAATCTCTAGATTTTGCTCGCCTGAAGTAGAGTATAGTGATAAATTGCAGGCCACACTACTTGCCTAGAGAGCTTTCAGCTATACTTTTCGTGGCTGTTTATTTACCACCACAGACATATGCTGGCACTAAGACAGCACTCAGTCAGGAAATAAGCAAACAGGAAACCATTCACCAAGAGGCGGCTCTCGTAGTGGCCGGACACTTTAATCAGGGAAACATAAATCAGTTCTACCAAATTAACATCAACATGTTAAATGTGCAGCCAGAGGGAAAACAATTCTAGATCACCTTGACTCCACACACAGAGACACATACAATGCTTTCCCTCGCCCTCCATTTGGTAAATCCGACCACAGCTCTATCCTCCTGATTCCTGCTTACAAGCAAAAATAAAAACAGGAAGCACCAGTGACTCGGTCTATAAAAAAAGTGGTCAGATGAAGCAGATGCTAAACTACAGGACTGTTTTGCTATCACAGACTGGAACATGTTCCGGGATTCTTCCGATGGCATTGAGGAGTACACCACATCAGTTACTGGCTTTATCAATAAGTGCATGGAGGACGTCATCCCCACAGTGACATACCCCAACCAGAAGCCATGTAAATCAGTTCTACAGGCAACATTCACACTGAGCTAAAGGGTAGAGCTGCCTCTTTCAAGGTGCGGGACTCTAACCCGGAAGCTTACAAGAAATCCTGCTATGCCCTGCGACGAACCATCAAACAGGCAAAGTGTCACTACAGGGCTAAGATTGAATCATACTACACCGGCTCCGATGCATGTCTTATGTGGCAGGGCTGGCAAACTATTACAGACTACAAAGGGAAGCACAGCCGCGAGCTGCCCAGTGACACGAGCCTACCAGACAAGCTAAATCACTTCTATGCTCGCTTTGAGGCAAGCAACACTGAGGCATGCATGAGAGCATCAGCTGTTCCGGACGACTGTGTGATCACGCTCTCCGTAGCCAACGTGAGTAAGACCTTTAAACAGGTCAACATACAAGGCTGCAGGGCCAGACGGATTACCAGGATGTGTGCTCCGGGCATGTGCTGACCAACTGGCAGGTGTCTTCACTGTCATTTTTAACATGTCCCTGATTGCGTCTGTAATACCAACATGTTTCAAGCAGACCACCATAGACCCTGTGCCCAATAACACAAAGGTAACCTGCCTAAATGACTATAGACCCGTAGCACTCACGTCCGTAGCCATGAAGTGCTTTGAAAGGTTGGTAATGGCTCACATCAACACCCTTATCCCAGAAACCCTAGACCCACTCCAATTTGCATACCGCCCAAACAGATCCACAGAAGATGCAATCTCTATTGCACTCCAACCTGCCCTGGCCGGGTGGTGCCAGAATAACAACCTATTCCTCAACGTAACCAAGACTAAAGAGATTATTGTGGACTACAGGAAAAGGAGGACCGAGCATGCCCCCATTCTCATCGACAGGGCTGTAGTGGAGCAGATTGAGAGTTTCAAGTTCCTTGGTGTCCACATCAACAACAAACTAGAATGGTCCAAACACACCAAGACAGTTTTGAAGAGGGCACGATAAAGCCTATTCCCCCTCAGGAAA
Source organism: Oncorhynchus mykiss (assembly GCF_013265735.2). Taxonomy (NCBI): domain Eukaryota; kingdom Metazoa; phylum Chordata; class Actinopteri; order Salmoniformes; family Salmonidae; genus Oncorhynchus; species Oncorhynchus mykiss. The sequence continues at coordinate 15,708,549 of NC_050572.1, forward strand.
CTAAAAAGATTTGGCATGGGTCCTGAGATCCTCAAAAGGTTCTACAGCTGCAACATGGAGAGCATGGTTGCATCACTGCCTGGTATGGCAATTACTCGGCCTCTGACCGCAAGGCACTTCAGAGGGTAGTACGTACGGCCCAGTACATCACTGGGGCTAAGCTGCCTGCCATCCAGGACCTCTACACCAGGCGGTGTCAGAGGAAGGCCCTAAAAAGTGTCAAAGACCCATCCACCCCAGTCATAGACTGTTCTCTCTACTACCGCATGGCAAGCGGTACCGGAGTGCCAAGTCTAGGACAAAAAGGCTTCTCAACAGTTTTTACCCCCAAGCCATAAGACTCCTGAACAGGTAGGACTATTTGCATTGTGTCGCCCCTCCCCACCTGTCTTTTTACTGTTGTTTTATTTCTTTAACTACCTATTGTTCACCTAATTTTTTTGCACTATTGGTTAGAACCTGTAAGTAAGCATTTCACTGTAAGGTCTACCTACACCTGTTGTATTCAGCGCACGTGACAATTAAACTTTGATTTGATTTGGAATGCTCATGAACAGGGATGTAAACAAATGTGTGGCAAAAGAATTTGAGTGAAATAACTTTTTGTGCGTATGGAACATTTCTGGAATTTTTTATTTCAGCTCATGAAACATGGGACCAGCACTTTAAATGTTGCGTTTGTATTTTTGCTCAGTGTACATGGAATATTAGCCTAATCAGGGGAGCCACGCATTGATGATCAGGGTTTTTCCTGTCTCAAAGTGGTGGCCGTGGCCGTGCGTTAACATGATGATCAACCTACTGTACTGGAGCTCTGTACCTGTTTCTCCACCTTGATGACACGTCCCATCATACTGAGCTCGTCCATAAGGTCTAGTTCTGGAGGGGTCTTCTCTCCCTTCTCACTCCTCACCTTCTTATTATCTGGCTGGTAGGACGATCCACGACCCACTATCTGATCCACTCTGGGGAGGACCAGGACAACACACAACAATCATTATCAAAATGGTTCATTTAGTGGTGTTATGGTTACTACTGATGATAGAGTGTGTGTGGAACGAATCCACTGTGTCTCCAACTGTTGTAGGTTGTGTGTGTGTGTGTGTGTGTGTGTGTGTGTGTGTGTGTGTGTGTGTGTGTGTACCTGGATTGTAGACTCTTGATCCTCCCCAGCATGTCCAGGTGTCCAGCAGAGTACTGCTCTATGACGTCCTTCACGTCGTATGGACGCAGAGTCTCCTTAAACTTCCGCTTGGCCACCAGGAACTTCAGAATCCTACACACACAAGTAGAGATCTACTAGAATGTGTTGCCTGTGGGTGCCTCACACTGCAGAATAAAAGCAGTGAATACTGCAAAAGTGTTAAACCATGAAACAAGTCATGCACGTCATCAATGCCACTACGTAGGTGTGATTAAGTGGGATTTGCAGCCAAAGTGACCGTGTCAATATTATTCACAAATGGCCTCATTAAAAGAAAACCACTGGAGGACTGCAGGGATTCCCCTTTGTTGTGGACTTTGACAATGGCATTGGTTCTGTATTACCAATGACATATGTAGAGCCATGTATAGAACACTGACTGTATACAGGGCCTTCGGAAAGTATTCAGACCCCTTCACTTTCTTCACATTTTGTTACGTTACAGCCTTATCCTAAAATTGATCAAATATATATTTTTCTTATCAATCTACAGACAATACCTCAATGACGAAGCAAAAACTATTTTTTAGAAATGTTTGCTCATTTATTTAAAAAAATACAAGACCGAAATATTACATTTACGTAAGTATTCAGACCTTTGGCAGCGGTTAACAGCATCAAGTCTTCTTGGGCATGACGCTAAAAGCTTGGAATATTTGTATTTGGGGAGTTTCTCCCATTCTTCTCTGCAGATCCTCTCAAGCTCAGTCAGAGGCACTGTGCATATCTTTAATAGACACCCTTATTCCGGTGCACTGTGTAAGGAGAGAGGGACACACTCAGTTTTCTGCACACCCTGTCCCTCTGCTTAGTCAGCATCTCTCTCACACACACACGAGGTGGACCCCTGTGTGTGTCTCGTCTACCTCCTCTCAGCGAGACAGCTGTGTGTGTGTGTGTGTGTAGTGACCCCACAGTTACAGAGACTGATGCTCTGACTCCCAGTGTAAAAAGCTAATTATATTCACATCCACCCTCCACCAATCGGTAGCCTTTCCTAGAGAGAAGTAAAGAGTGTGTTGGGACTGTAGAGTGTTGAACATATACTGGGCAGAGTTCTGGCTGCTTGTCACACTATAGAAGAGTAGTCAGACACCCGAACACTAAGGTGCTGGCTCGGCAGAATGCAGGAAAAACCAAATGTTAGCGTAGCCAAACATATGCACTTAACCTGTCAAACAAAGCCGTGATGGATTGCTCCATGAGTCGGAGTGGGCAGAGAGGGGAGGGAGGGCGAGGCGGGTGGGGAGGGGGGCTGTTTTATGAGGAAACACTATCTCTCACACACAGATGGGCTAAGACCTCTTTAATATCCGTGTGTTCTGTCAGGGGGAGGACACACACATTACATTTGTAGTGGTGGTGGTTTGGTGAAACAGACACACACAATCACAGCAGGGATATGGAACACAATGTAATGTGGAAACGTGTTAACCATTGTTGGCAACTGAACAACTGGCATGTGCAATGGCAGTTTAGTGCTATGTGCTGCAACGCTGTGCTGCAACGCTGTGCTGCAACGCTAGTGTGTTGATGGCAAACACACACTTTTCCTCTTTATCCCCCTTTCCCTCTTCTTTCTTCTGCTCTGCAGGAGAGAGAGAAAGTAGGAAAAGAGGGGTGGTGGTTGACAGCTGGTACCACAGAAGCCGTCAGCGCACCCTTCCTCCTTCCTCTTCCTCACAGTGGGCTCTTGATGACTACGGAGTTTTTCAAAAATATTTTTGCAAGATGTATTTTTTTTATTTTGCAGGTAGATGCATATTTGTTTCTGTTCGGGTGGGTCTCGGGTGTGGGTAAAATAAAGAGTAAGGAAAAGTAGAAAGGAATGAACAAGAAAAAGAAAAATATCATTTTATTTCCATCCTCTAAGGGGTTCTTCAAAGCGCTGAGTCTCTCTCTTCATCGAGTGGTATGACCGTATTAATACATTGGCTGCCTGAAGTATTCCCACTGCAGCTACCTGGTATAGGGGCATAGCTGGGTGCACTAAATCATTAGCTACAGACTCAGAGGCTCTGGTAGGGAATCAGTACTACAAAGTTATTGAGATCTGGACCAAACATATTCAAGTCAGCATTGTCGTGGAAATTTCCTCTATTTACCAAATCATGAGAGCAAACCACACACAAGTCAGAGTTAGTGATCACAAAGTCCATATTTAATTATATGAGCTCTATCACAACCCTGTGACTCTCAGATCAATTCAGTGTCTATCAATTAATTCTCTGAGAGTCCCTCACACATTGCAACTGAGATCCTTTAATAGCAAAGACACACATAGCCAGACAGCATAGGCATAATTTATCGTTCAGCTTTGTCTCCTAAACTATGCTCTTTTCTCAAACTCAGAACCATAAACCAATCCTCCATATCAACAGCCATATATCGAATACATCCTATCTTGACAAGATCACAGAGACACACTGACTGGCACACAGACATTGTGGAGCCAAGAGATACACGCTTGACCTCTCCCCTCTCTCCGGCCCAAGCAACTTAGTCTTGACATAGAACAGATACTGCAACCCCGCCACAGTATTATACAAAATAACATTCTGAATGAGAAGTAACTTACAAACATATGATGAATATAAAACATCTTACCTATGTTACCAACCAATTCTGATTATTCCCCAACAGCATTCGGTCATTTTTGGTTTGGTTTTATGTGAATGACTCATGGCAACAGCAGTGAAGTGGGTTGTGATGGAGGATAGGTGCAGTGAATTGTGTTGTTTTATAGTGTCAGCCATAGTAAGTACAGCGCCATTGGAGCAAATGAGGTTTAAGTGCCTTGCTCAAGGGCACATAGACAGATTTTTTACCTTGTTGGCTCAAGAGTCTTCTTCGGGTGTTCAAACCAGCGACATTTCAGTTACTGGGCCAATGCTCAAACCACTAGGCTACCTGCTGTCGTTAACACCAAAAGAGAAACTCCTGCTTACATGAGCTCAATCAACAGCTTCTAACTTTAAAAGCAGAGGAATGGAACTATCACTTCTTTAAAAACCTCAACACGGAGGATCAAACAATAGGCAAATGGTTGACTTTACAAACTCTGGATAAAACAGTTTCAAAAATATAAAATGTTCACAACTGTGCAGAAATACAGAAGTTGACTACTAGTGGCTTTAGCACAACTTGATTAGTTTGAGTAGAGTACTTTAACAAGTATGCAGATCTCTCTCCTCCTCCTCTCTCACCATCCCTGCATATCCCAAACACCACACATTTACACAGGCAAGTAGGCAGGCTGATTAACTACATTAGCCTTCCTATAGTGAAGCCTCAGCAATACAGTCGATGCTAATATCTAACCAGTTTCTTAAAAGACATCAATCTTACGTGTGGAGTCTTACATAAGATTCCAGTGTTTCTACAGTGATGTAGTGTGGACACAGAATATTCACGTTTCAGTATGGTAGCTAATAGGGCCTACACTCAAATGAATCCAGACCCAATCCACTAACCCTTTCATATAAACACATGCACTCACATAACCCCTCATACTTATAGAATACTGTACACAGTGTACACATGGAAACACACACACACAGTCTGATGCAACATGAAAGATGCTGTGTGTCTGTATGGCTGACCCTTGGGATCTGCCAGTAGTGGTTCAATTACAATCCACTCACACCAACTACCCACAGACCAACATACCTGCCTCACTGACAGTTGTTTGCTGGCAATTGTAGTGTTTTTCTGCCTCCCTCAGTGGAATAAGTTTTGCATGTGCGTGCGTCTGTGTGTATAGAGCGATGAAGGTATTCCTCCAGGATATTTACATGGTTAAGCACAGAGAAACCTCACGGGGTCGTGTTCCCCCCCCCCCCCCCCCCCTGAACACATGGAGCTGTTAATTAGTGCATAGGTTTGCCAGCTAGGCATTTTTCTCGTTCCTTCACACCATTCTTTCTCCATTCCTTATATCGTAGCTAGTTTTTCCTAATATTGGAAGTTCCCTTGTGGGCATAGAAAGGTGGTCTATGTACACGACTACACCACAGCATGCACAATCTTACCTTTAAAACAATGTTATATGAAGACTTTGGTCAACAAATTCTTATGATAATTTCCATCAAAGTAAGACGAGACAAAATGACTGTACAATAGAGACTAGTATAGTGATGTCATGTTTGTCTATTTTTGGGGGCCAGGGAGTGATCGCTAAAACACACAGTGTATCATTAACATGGAGCTCTGCAATAGACTCTCCATGATCACGGCTCTGTCAGCTGCCCTCCAGGCCCTGACTGACTGACTGAGACAAGGTCAGAGCCAAGCAGCTGGCCTGCGGCAGGAAGGATCAGTTACCACACTAAAGAGGACATTTCCCTACCGTCAGCTGAAACTGCATACGGCCAGAGTCCACTGGAAAAGCCAACCATTCATCTTACTCCATCCACCATAACATGAAGTACTGTAGGCCCAAATATAATATTCGGGCCTATTGTGACAATAGGACCAGAGGAGGCAGGTGACCTGGTTCCATCATGATGTGGACCAGTAGGTACCCTGTGGGTACAGGTAGGGGTGCTGTGAGAGGGGTTGTAGGACTCACCTAACAGCCCGTATCAAGGTCTTCACTGCTGGGATCACCTCCTCCATGGCAACATCACAATATGGTTTGTCTTCAACACTGTCCTCCCCCACTCCTTCCACTGGAGACAGGACAGCATATAGTTAAGGGTGAGAGGGAGGGAGTGAGTGAGTACAATAACATACATGAGAGAGACAGTATGTGAGTATGTACTGTTTAAGTGTATGTAAATGTAGAGAGTGTGTGTTCATGTGAGTGAGTCAAGTCCCAGTTCCCACCGTCTGCAGGAGGTCTGGGTTTGAGTCGTAGGGAGGTGCGGAACCGCGTGCGATCGTTGAAGCTCCAGCTCTTCTGCACCTTTCCGGGACTGGTGGCTTCTGGGACATTGTCCGTGCTGGGCAACTGGCGGACACTTGTCCCGGGAGGCAGTGGGGACGCCTTGTTCCGGCTCGCCTGGGACAAACGGGAGTTGTTCAGCCGCATCCTGTCCCGGAATCCCATTTTGCTGCTGCTGAAACAACGAAGGAAATTAACTTGTGTCTACATGTTTATCTGTCACTTAGGACAACCTTAGAGTTCTGTTGTGTGATTTTCCTCATTGACTATAGGTTCATAGTGTCCAGTGGACGATCCAGTTGTTTTAGACACTGAGTTTAGCCAATCTGCAGAGAAGCAGTCCCAGGTAGTTAGCAGGTACAGACAGCAGTACACTACATAGTGTGTAGCTACTGACTCCCATTAAAAACAGTCACACACAACATACTCAATGACCAACAAAGCACAGAGAGAACAGAGACAGACATTCAGACGGAGATGTCACACAGGCATGCATGACTGACTGACTGGCTGATTTACTGCCGGATTTATTGACTGACTGGCTGACTGGGGGGGTATAGGTATATATAGGGAATAGAGAGCAAATTGTGACGTACACTCGGTGACCACTTACATGTTACAAAGTCACAAAGCATTTCAAACGTCACGCACCAGAGAACGATTAGAGACATGTTGTTTACGCTGATATAACCCTTGTTTGTGCGCTGGCCTGCCATTTAAATGTAATATTTAAGTAGCTGGAAAAGCATTAGGGGAAACGGCATTTCATATGCCGGAGCTGAAATGCTCAGGATGACTTAGAAGGGAAGGGTGGACAGAGTAAGATGTTGAATTACTGTTAGCCCTTTGCATTCCATTGGAAATGACATTAAAAATGGATGTGCTAGGGTTAAAAACACAGATGAACCCTCCAAAGACATGCACGGCATACTGAGCAAAGGATTTGAAGAGAAACATTTTAGCAGACAAAAGGGGAAAAACGATCAGGGGAGGGGAAATGTTTCTGCATGCAACAAGCATATGGTTGCATTGCATGCAGGATCATTTGAACCCTTTCTCCATAATTCACTACAGAGCAGAAGTGATCAAAGAATGCATGCATGAACAATGTGTGCAATTAACAAGTAACGGTCATGCAACACTATTAAGAAAACAGCATGTGTGACTTGCTAATTATTTGACCTTTTCATTCAAAAAATATGTTTTATTTGTCAGAACCTTCTGTAAAAATTATGAAATATGCTGTAAAATCTGTAAGTGTGTGAGGAGGCCAATGCTGACATTAGATCCACATAAACCATGAAACAAATTCCTTTGTTTTCTAATAAAGAATGCATGGTTTATTGTGTCATCCAGTTCACTGAAAGAAAGTGGTTTACAACAGAGTTATCCTTTGAACAGAACACCCTGTCATTCTTCTCACACAGTAAAGGCCCAGGCAAAGATTTCAACACCAGAGCAGTGTTTCCCATTCTCAAAGATCAATTCCAAAATGTGACTATCAAATGTGCAATTTACAACCATTTTCCGCCTGATGACCATCCTCAATGACAAGTGTCTTCACACTATGCTAAATGAAGAGACTAAAACCAACTCCTTATTGAAAGTGGGATATTTCGAGGGGACCAAATCCTTATTGAAAGTGGGATATTTCGAGGGGACCAAATCCTTATTGAAAGTGGGATATTTCAAGGGGACCAAATCCTTATTGAAAGTGGGATATTTCGAGGGGACCAAATCCTTATTGAAAGTGGGATATTTCAAGGGGACCAAATCCTTATTGAAAGTGGGATATTTCGAGGGGACCAAATCCTTATTGAAAGTGGGATATTTCAAGGGGACCAAATCCTTATTGAAAGTGGGATATTTCGAGGGGACCAAATCCTTATTGAAAGTGGGATATTTCAAGTGGACAAACTCCTTATTGAAAGTGGGCTATTTCAAGGGGACCAACTCCTTATTCGAAGGAGAAAATGTACAGAGACACACCCACTGCACTGGACCAGAAGGCTGTGGGACCCTCAGGCAGAGTGGGAAGGGGGTAGTGTGAATGTGTGAGTAAGGAAGGATGGGGGGGGGGTGCACAGGCTTGTCACCGTGGATACCTCTGCTGCTTACGGCCAGCGTGAATCCAAAAGAGAACGCTTTTTAGAAACGAGTTGACTGAGGAAACACACAAGGCAGAAGGAGGGTGAAGAGAATAGGAGGAGAGGAAGAGTAGAGGAGGAAGGGAAGAGGAAGAGGGGAGAAGAAGAAGAGGGGGTGGGGGCTAGAAGGGGAGAGGAGAGAGGAGAAAAGGAGAATTGGAAGATAGGAGAGAAAGAGGAGGAGGAAAAAGGAGACCAGAGGCAGGGTACGCAAGCAGTGAGATCCTAAAAGGTGAGGGGCTGAGGGAGGTGAAAAGGAGAGGGTGAAGTGGAGGGGTAGCCCAGTACTGCAACTCAACAGTCTTAAATGGCTTCCTTTCCTAGTCTCCTTTCACTTTGAAGGTTTGCCAATGTATTTTGACACACCCATGGAGGAGGGAGGTGTTGAGTTGGGGGTGTACTGTAGGCAGCAGGAGAGTCTGCAGAGGAAGCAGTTCACCGGAGTATATCCATAATAAGACTGCAGCCCCCGTTCCAGAAAGTCAAAAATAATTAGCTCCACACCTAACCATTGTCTTCTTGATTTGGGAGACACACTGCCATCAATGTGTTATTAATGTCTTTCAGTACATGCAGTACTATTCAATCAACTGTATGGCAAATACAGCATACATCTGGTTCATACTGAGGGGCTACAAGACCAAACATATATCATGGAAAACATGGCATGTTATTGTATGTATCTGTCATGCTGGGTTGTGTCCCATTACCATGGAGGACCACTTCCTAGCTGGATTTGTCAGAGAGAGAATGCAGAGACACATATGTTCAGAAGAACAAACCTGCTAGGGACTTCTGCCTTCCTGAGAACAGGGTTGATGGAGGGATGACATGGAAAAGAAGCGGATGACAGGAGAGAGAGAGCGGGACAAAAAGGAGAGAAAGAGGGGATGAATGGATGAGGGTGATGGAGTTGACATGAAGATGAATCAGACGAGGAAAGTGAATGAGAGGCAGACAGAGATGGAGCAAGCAGTGCTGTTAATTACACACAGGTTTAGAATCAGTATTTGTGACAGGTGGTTAGATACACAACAGTACATCCACACAGGAACCACAGACCAGGGAACAGCCAGCATTTCTTTCTAAACCAGCTCGCTGCTATAAAGAGTAAAACCTGCGGCATCCTCTGGTGAGAGATTGTTTGATACAAATTAGTGCATGTGTCACGGTGATCTTTTCTTGCGTGTGTATATGTCAGTGTGCATCTATATATTGGTCTGTCGTTTATCTGTGTGTATGTGTGTGTGTGTGTGTGTGGTGGTGCGTACCTGTCCCCTGACAGGTAGGGGGAGCTGTAGGGCCGTAGCCCGGACAGCAGGGTGTTGTGGGAGTTGTGAAGGACATTCTTGGCGCTACGCCGTCGCTGAAGGTGACTGAACAGTAGTGTCAGTTCTCTGACCCCATGTGCACAAAAAAAACAAAGAAAGCAAGAAACAAAACAAAAAAACAAAAAAAACATAAAAAGGATGTCAAATTAAGGGTCAAAACATAAAAAAGGTGGGGATAATTCATATGTAATTTATCAAAATTAAGCATGACAAATATTGATGGCACCATCAACACGCTTTGCTTGTCACTGGACACAGAGCTGAGAGGCAAAAAAAAGTATATGTAAGTCATAAAAGTCCCCCTCTTTTTAAACAAACTAAATGAGTCAAATTAATATGTAAATACTTAAAATAAGAGAATACAATCTTGAGAAATAATAAAGATAAACAATGGTGGTAGTCACATTTGAGGCCTGAAGAAACCTGTAATAACTTAAAAAGGGAGAATGAAAATGAATGAAAGTGCACCCCACTGTTTTAGACCAGGAAGATAGAATGCCCATGGTCACCACTGGTAAAAGCAACTCAATTGCTGGGATATTGTTCATTTTTGTATATTTGTGTACGTTCATGTGTGTATGTTCATGTGTGTGTCATGTTAATTATATGTAGGTGCAAGTTACATTTAGGTTCTCTTCCTAGATCCTTTAATTCATCTGTACAGCCTCTCCTCACCTCCCTACAATGCTCTCTCAATGTTCAACCGGTTAGCAGTGTCAGCTGGCTTTCAAAACCACATTATTTTAGGATAGGTGAGACACGCTTGCTACTCCAAGTCACACCTAAGTCAAATCTACCTGTACAAACATTTTGTTCTTTTAATTTCATGGACAGTGGGGATGGTTAAATTCATGGGTCGACCAGCACCAACACATAACAACGGCAATATTGGAGAGGAGAAGAAGGGAGTACCTACCTGAAGGATGGAAGCATGCTGTCATAGAAGTACCAAGTGGCTGTCAGGTAGGAGTGCTGAGCATCAGTAGAGTACAGACGCCAAGCAGCCTGGAACACACACACACACAGGAACATGCAGGAACATGTTAAGCCACTAAAGAAAAATGATCCAATCATACAGCAATTTGTTAGTGGGTTCAGTTTTATTATTTTATTTAACCTTCATTTAACAAGGCAAGTCAGTTAAGAACAAACTCTTATTTACAATGACAGCCTAGGAACAGTGGGTTAACTGCCTTGTTCAGGGGCCGAAAGACAAATATTTACCTTGTCAGCTCGGGGATTCGATCACGCAACCTTCCGGTTACTGGTCCAACGTCCAACCACTATGCTACCTGTCACCCCTTATGACCTAGTCTGTTGATTGAGTGGATGACACCTGAGCTATCTGTGGTCACCTGTATAAGGTTGGCAGCAGGAGTCCTCCTCTTCTCAAAGTGCTTCTGTCTGTGCTGCTCCTGCACCTTCAGAGCAAAGCCTGACCCCAGGATACCCTGAGAGAGGGTTCAGAAGGAGCGGATCAGAGGGAGGGCCAAAGGAATGAGCGCCGATTGGCTGGGAGGGGAACTGACAGTGATGTACACCAATGAGAGAGACTCACAGCAGGAAGGGCGAAGAAGGACACACCCAGGAGCGCGAAGCCGGCAGCTAGGAGTCGGCCCAACCAGGTGCGGGGTGTTTTGTCACCATAGCCGATGGTGGTGAGAGTAATCTGGAAGTAGAAACACACACACACACACACACACACACACACACAGAATAAGTCTTCCAGTGGTAAATACTATACAGAGCAAAACTAGTAAAACAGCATGGTACTAGAGAGACATTCTATTGGTCAGTCTCATCCTAGATCTGGAGAAAGGGAAATTCATACCCAAGTCAGTGGGTGTGTGTGTCAAATCAAATGTTATTTGTCACATGCTTCGTAAACAACAGGTGTAGGCTAACTGTGAAATGCGTATGGGTCCTTTTCCAACAATAGCAGAATTGGTCAGGAGCCCAGAAGACGACTGCTATCCAATGCAATGCAATCTTTCCTGTGTGAGTGAGTGTGTGTGTGGTACTGACCGTTCCCCACCAGAGGGAGTCTGCGTAGGTGTTGAACTCTGTGTTGACATCCTTCTCTGCCAGGTAAACCAGGAAGGAGGCAAAGATCAGGACCAGGAAACCAATGTACCACGCTGTAATGAGCTCCTGAGACCGAGAAAGGAGGGGGGAGGGGCAGGTAGTCATCAAAAGATCATCAAAAACATAATCAATTAACATCAATCAATATATGCCAAATATTAAAGAGCAAACAACACAATCACCACCATCACCTGACAACAATCACCATCACCTGACAACACAAACACCACCACTTGACAACATATTAATCACCTGACAACATAATAATCACCTGACAACATAATAATCACCTGACAACACAATCCACACCATCACCTGACAACACAATAAACACCAGACAACACAATCCCCACCATCACCTGAAAACACTATAATCATTATCACCTGAAAACACTATAATCATTATCACCTGACAACATTATAATCATTATCACCTGACCACACAACCACCATCATCACCTGACAACACAACAACATCATCACCTGACAACACAACATCATCACCTGACAACACAATTGACACCGTCACCTGACAATAGTATAACACCATCACATGACAACACAATCACCTCCACCCCCTGACAACACTACAATCACCTCCACCACCTGACACCACTACAACCATCACCACCATCATCTGACACAACTACAACCATCACCACCATCATCTGACAACACTACAACCATCACCACCATCATCTGACACAACTACAACCATCACCACCATCATCTGACAACACTATAAACCACCACCTGATAACAATCACCACCTGACAACACTATAATCCCCACCACAATCACCTGACAACACAATCCCCACCACAATCACCTGACAACACTATAATCCCCACCACAATCACCTGACAACACAATCCCCACCACAATCACCTGACAACACAATCCCCACCACAATCACCTGACAACACAATCCCCACCACAATCATCTGACAACACAATCCCCACCACAATCACCTGACAACGCAATCCCCACCACAATCACATGACAAGGCAATCCCCACCACAATCACCTGACAACGCAATCCCCACGACCTATAGCTGACAATGCAATCACCTCCACCACCTGACAACACAATCCCCACCACAATCACCTGACAACACAATCCCCACCACAATCACCTGACAACACAATCCCCACCACGATCACCTGACAAGGCAATCCCCACCACAATCACCTGACAACGCAATCCCCACGACCTATAGCTGACAACGCAATCCCCTCCACCACCTGACAACACAATTACCTCCACCACAATCATCGCCACCATCACCTGACAACACTGTAACCATCACCACCACCACGTGGCAACACAATCACCACCACCACTTGGCAACACAATCACCTCCACCACTTGGCAACACAATCACCACCACTACTTGGCAACACAATCACCACCACCACCTGGCAACACAATCACCACCACCACTTGACAACACAATCACCTCCACCACTTGGCAACACAATCACCACCACCACTTGGCAACACAATCACCTCCAATACTTGGCAACACAATCACCTCCACCACCTGGCAACACAATCACCTCTACCACCTGGCAACACAATCACCTCCACCACTTGACAACACAATCACCACCACCACTTGGCAACACAATCACCACCACCACCTGGCAACACAATCACCTCCACCACTTGACAACACAATCACCAACACCACTTGACAACACAATCACCACCACCACTTGGCAACACAATCACCACCACCACTTGGCAACACAATCACCTCCACCACTTGGCAACACAATCACCTCCACCACTTGGCAACACAATCACCTCCACCACTTGGCAACACAATCACCTCCACCACTTGGCAACACAATCACCTCCACCACTTGGCAACACAATCACCTCCACCACTTGGCAACACAATCACCTCCACCACTTGGCAACACAATCACCTCCACCACTTGGCAACACAATCACCTCCACCACTTGGCAACACAATCACCTCCACCACTTGGCAACACAATCACCTCCACCACTTGGCAACACAATCACCTCCACCACTTGGCAACACAATCACCTCCACCACTTGGCAACACAATCACCACCACCACTTGGCAACACAATCACCACCACCACTTGGCAACACAATCACCACCACCACTTGGCAACACAATCACCTCCACCACCTGGCAACACAATCACCTCCACCACTTGGCAACACAATCACTACCTGGCAACACCACCACCACCTGGCAACACAATCACTACCTGGCAACACCACCACCACCTGGCAACACAATCACTACCTGGCAACACAATCACTACCTGGCAACACAATCACTACCTGGCAACACAATCACTACCTGGCAACACCACCACCACCTGGCAACACAATCACCCCCACCACTTGGCAACACAATCACCTCCACCACTTGGCAACACAATCACCTCCACCACTTGGCAACACAATCACCTCCACCACTTGGCAACACAATCACCTCCACCACTTGGCAACACAATCACCTCCACCACTTGGCAACACAATCACCTCCACCACTTGGCAACACAATCACCTCCACCACTTGGCAACACAATCACCTCCACCACTTGGCAACACAATCACCTCCACCACTTGGCAACACAATCACCTCCACCACTTGGCAACACAATCACCTCCACCACTTGGCAACACAATCACCTCCACCACTTGGCAACACAATCACCTCCACCACTTGGCAACACAATCACCACCACCACTTGGCAACACAATCACCTCCACCACTTGGAAACACAATCACTACCTGGCGACACCACCACCTGGCAACACAATCACAACCTGGCAACACCACCACCACCTGGCAACACAATCACCACCAGTTAACACAATCACCACCAGTTAACACAATCACCACCAGTTAACACAATCACCACCAGTTAACACAATCACCACCAGTTAACACAATCACCACCAGTTAACACAATCACCACCAGTTAACACAATCACCACCAGTTAACACAATCAACACCAGTTAACACAATCAACACCAGTTAACACAATCACCACCAGTTAACACAATCACCACCAGTTAACACAATCACCACCAGTTAACACAATCACCACCAGTTAACACAATCACCACCAGTTAACACAATCACCACCAGCACCACCTGACAACACTATAATCATCATCACCTGACAACACAATCACCACCGACACCTGACAATAGTATAACATCATCACATGACAACACAATCACCTCCACCACCTGACAACACAACAATCACCTTCACCACCTGACAACACTACAATCACCACCACCACCTGACAACACTACAATCAACACCACCATCATATTAAAACACTACAATCATCACCACCATCATCTGACAACACTATAAACCACCACCTGACAACACAATCACCAAGTGACAACACAATCACGACCATCACCTGACAACACAATCACCTGATAATACTATAATCGTCACCATCACCTGACAACACTATAAACCACCACCTGATAACACAATCACCACCTGACAACACAATCACCACTACCACCTGACAGCACTATAACCACCACCATCACCTGATAACACTATAATCCTCACCAACACTATAATCCCCACCATCACCTGACAACACAATCCCCACCACAATCACCTGACAACACAATCCCCACCATCACCTGACAACACAATCCCCACCACAATCACCTGACAACACAATCCCCACCACAATCACCTGACAACACAATCCCCACCACAATCACCTGACAACACAATCCCCACCACAATCACCTGACAACACAATCCCCACCACAATCACCTGACAACACAATCCCCACCACAATCACCTGACAACACAATCCCCACCATCACCTGACAACACAATCCCCACCACAATCACCTGACAACACAATCCCCACCACAATCACCTGACAACACAATCCCCACCATCACCTCACAACGCAATCCCCACCACAATCACCTGACAAGGCAATCCCCACCACAATCACCTGACAAGGCAATCCCCACCACAATCACCTGACAACGCAATCCCCACGACCTATAGCTGACAACGCAATCACCTCCACCACCTGACAACACTGTAATCATCACCTCCACCACTTGGCAACACAATCATCGCCACTATCACCTGACAACACTGTAATCATCACCACCACCACCTGGCAACACAATCACCACCACCACCTGGCAACACAATCACCACCACCACCACCTGACAAGACTATAATCATCATCACCTGACAACACAATCACCACCGTCACCTGACAACAGTATAACACCATCACATGACAACACAATCACCTCCACCACCTGACAACACAACAATCACCTTCACCACCTGACAACACAACAATCACCTTCACCACCTGACAACACAACAATCACCTTCACCACCTAACACAACAATCACCTTCACCACCTGACAACACAACAATCACCTTCACCACCTAACACAACAATCACCTTCACCACCAGACAACACAACAATCACCTTCACCACCTGACAACACAACAATCACCTTCACCACCTAACACAACAATCACCTTCACCACCTGACAACACAACAATCACCTTCACCACCTGACAACACAACAATCACCTTCACCACCTGACAACACAACAATCACCTTCACCACCTGACAACACAACAATCACCTTCACCACCTGACAACACAACAATCACCTTCACCACCTGACAACACAACAATCACCTTCACCACCTGACAACACAACAATCACCTTCACCACCTGACAACACAACAATCACCTTCACCAGCTGACAACACTACAATCATCACCACCATCACCTGTCAAC